>NW_026943596.1:0-24180 GCF_024139115.2 Armigeres subalbatus | reverse complement strand
GCCAAGACTGTTACCACCGTTACCTCAGATCAGGGGCGGATTTAGCTGGAGGGGGGGCCCGGGGCCAAAGGCCTGTGGGGGCCCTAACATGTACAAAAAAGGTTGGTTTTGGTACATAAGATTTGTGGGCCAGGGCCACGGCCCCCTCGGACCCCCCCTAGATCCGGCCCTGCCTCAGATATTGATATGGAACTAATTACTATCTCTTAGATGGAAGCATTGCACATTGTACCCTCCCCCCACTATTATGGATCAATTAGTGTTGAAACCAATCTTCAAAATTCACTAAAAACATGTAGAAGGTTGGAACTTTGGATGTAAAAACGGATCTGACATCGCTTTTCTATTAAGTTTTGATTGGCACAGAGTTTCGTGCATAAAATATAGCCAAAAGCTAAATATTTGAACATTGGCCAAAAACCATATTATGCATCACTTTTGGAAGCGGTCACAATTATGGATCAATTTGGTACATATTATGGATCAGTATACTGATATTCTCATTTTCATCTCCATATGGCCGATGATTATTTATGGACAATCCCTAAATTAGAGTGAGAAATGTCTTCGTTCATAAAACAGCTTGTTTTTATAAGGGAAGCATGAGCATGAGCATGAGCAGGATAACCGTACAATTCGTAGTTGCTACTCCGTGATTGACTAGAATTTGCGAAATTGCACAGGGAACCAATTGAATGGAGCTTGGGTTTAGCTATCATTCTCAATGTGCAAATTTCGGAAATTCAATGCATTTTACTAAGTCAGTTACGGCGCCGGCCACGTCCTTACGGTCATCAAGGGAAGGAAGGATTATTAGTTCAACTTTCGTTGCTACTAGAGACCGAGTATACCTCTGCATCTCCACGATAGTCTTAGGATAGGATATTGTGTTAGTATGAAGGGATATATTATCTGGATTCACTTTGGTAAGTGATGCGATCTATGGGATAGGGATATATGAATGAGAATTAGAAGTACTAGAGTAATGAGAAAGTATTAAAAGTGAATTCTAATAGGATTCATTTTTTACAATTAGAATTTGAATGCTACTGGATTCTTAATACCACGCACACGTCTACCATACCATCGCTACCCGCACATCAACCTCACACATTCTTACTTGTATGAGGCCTGCACGAGCATAGCGACCGTATATAGCATTCGTATGCGGGTACAAATGAATACCAATCTATTTTTACATTTTATTTACTGCTACTAAGTAACAGGCAGCTTTTTATAACAATTCTATTTTTAGAATCATACTTGCTAGCAATGAGAATTTGATTTGCAAAGAGATTGAGTTATATGATCAATGAAATTATCTTAATAAAGGAAATTGGAAAGGGCCAGGGATCAAACCCTTAATCTCCTGCTTATGAGGCAGAAGCAGTGACACAAGGCCACCAAGCACCATTACAGCTTGTTTTTATAAGGGAAGATCCATAAACTACGTAACGCAAAAATTGGTAATTTTCAACCCCCCTCCCCCTCCATCCCCTCCTTGTTGTATGGAGCAACTAGAAGTTTTATAAGGATTGTCACACTTCCGGTAACCCCCCTCCCACTTCAAAGCGCTACTTAATTTATGGATGCTCCCGTCAAAAACTCATCCTCACTGTGTGGTTGAATTTGGATTGAAGCTCCGAATCAATCATAGTTTTTTTTTAACAGGCCCCTTCAACTCATAGAACCGTTTGAGCATGGATAACATGCTATTCCAGCGTGTCTTGATATCAGCCACCGATACAAGTTATTTTCCGAATTCAGAACGGACATATTTTTGTAGAAAATTATTTTCTCACAGGTGATCGCTGGAAGAAAACTGCTACGGCACGTACCATTTTCACAATTTCATATATTTCAAGAAAATTGACATCAAAAAATTGAAATACCATAAATCCCGAAAATCCGGTACGAGCTTCTCAAGTGCCAGTACATAGGGGATCGGCTAGGCACTTCATCCCATTGCTCCTATTTCCATCCCATCAAAATCAAAGCAATGAAAAAAAATTTGTTTTGTTTCTTATTTTTGGGATTTTTTTTCTCCAGTAAGCACGCTTGTTATCAAAAAGAAGCGACGAGATTGGTGCTGTATTTCTTTGTTTTGCGAAGAAATATATATGTTCAGTGAGATGAAGCTTTGAAGCTTTGAAGTTTTGCCGCCTTACGGATATTTCCGTTTTTTCGAGCATCGAATGCTGCTTTTTCTAAAGCTTCGGAAATGTATTGCATCCGTTTTTGATGTTTCCTGTTAAAGAAGATACGCTTGATGAGAGGCTAAAGCCAGAGAAACAGTGATAACTGGTTTTAACTGAATCTTATCAATCAATTTCGACGGATTTCCACAGATTCGTCTATATCAGATTTCGATGGTTTTAGCGGACCTACAAATTCCCGAGAACGACACGGCAGTGTATGAGAATCACTAGATTCAGGAAAATACTTCGATGGAAAGTGATGCATAATTGTTTCCGGTTACAATTATGGATCACCTTAATATTCTTCAATTTTCAACAGAATAAAGCGAAAATGAGGTAAACTCCGTGTGATTTGTGAAAAACATACCTTAACTTTGGTGTACGAACCATTTTTTCACTTTGATATGGAAAAAATTAACGATTTAAAAGCTTATGAATGAAGGAACCACTTCTTGTGAAGCCAACAAAAAATGTTGATATTTTAACAGATGCTCAACAGCAAGTTTTCAAATGCGCAAAACCACCATTGTTTTTGGGTTGAAAAGCATGATAAACGCAATAATTGTTAGAAAATAAGTGTTTTTAAAAATGTGTTCGGTGTTATATTATTGATATTAAGCTAGAAATTCAATGTCAAACACAAAAGTGATCCATAATTGTGGGTGACCCATAATTGTGGGAGGAGTGTAGGATAGAGACGAGCCTGGAATTGCAGGCCTGCTTGCAGGGCTGGTAGTGACCGATGGCGCCCAAAATAGTGACTTTAGTGACCAAAGCTGACGAAAAAAGGGACTGTTTGGAGATGAATTTATTATTATTGATAAAATTACTTAATTTAGTCTAAATTTGAACTATTACGTATATCTATTAATTTGAAAATTGTACCTAAAGAATTTGCGAATTTATCATGTTTTGTAAACCCTAACGAGAAGCTGAGTAGCTCTTTTCTCTCTAAAGACCCAATTCACACCATCACAATGAAATCAGATATCTCTACGAATGGATCAAAGTTTAGTTGGAATAGATCACTGGTCCACGAAAGTCGAACCTAGCGCGTACTCCGTATCGAATCGCAATCCGAAATTGCCAGTTTTGCCCTTTCTTCGACGGTTGAGTGTTCGGGGATTGTCCACCTTGTCGTCGCGAATCACACCACGTCAACTTACAAATTGGTGCCGAAACCCGGGAGGAAATCCCATAAGAGTGCTTGTGTGAACCACCACGTTGAGCGTCTCAGTGGCCATTGTGTCGAGTAACCGTCAATCCGACGGTGATAGGTACTAACCTCAAACGACAAGATAGTACAGTGTATATAGTGAAGTGGTGGGAACAGTCCACGTGTTTGGTGTGAGATTGCACTTCATTCCAAAATGAAGAGATCGTCGTTACGCAAAAATACTCTCCATCACAAAACGCTTTTGCGACGGAGAAACAATGTGCTTGGATCAGCCAGGCTAATCCAGCAGTTCGATGAACAATATGATCCTGAAACTCAACAAAATCAAGTGTCATTAAGAATCACTCGTCTCGATGAGCTGTGGAAGATTTTCGAAAGTGTGCAAGACGAGATCGAAGTGATCGAAGACGAACAAGAAGAGTTCGCGGAGTCACGGCAAGAATTCCATGATCTATATTTCGCGTTAAAAGCTTCGTTGAACGGTAAACTACCTCGAAATGACCCTATACCAGTGAATCAAGTGCCGCAAATAGTCGCGCCGCCGGTTCATCAAGTGATATCCGTTAAACTTCCGGAGCTGAAGATGCCAGAATTTGATGGCCAACCGGACTAGTGGATCGAGTCTCGCGATTTGTTTAAATCCGTGATTCATACGAATCAACACCTGTCTGCAGTTCAAAAACTGCATTATCTACGCAGCAGTTTGAAGGGTGACGCGTCTCGACTCATTTCGTCAATTGCTATCACCGCGGACAATTATCACCTCGCGTGGAAAATCATTTGTGATCGCTATGAGAACACAAGCTATTTAGTGAAACAGCACATGTCCGCTCTTTCCGTGTTCCCGCTGTTCGGAAAGGGTCAGCTTCTACCTTGTCTGAATTGGCGGACGAGTTTAATCGCCATGTTGGAATACTCGATAAGCTCGATGTAAATGTAGTGAAGTGTCCGAGTTGCAAACAAGCTCACCCTTTGATTCAGTGTGAGGCGTTTAGCAAGCTGAGCCCAAACAATAGACTCGATTTCGTTAAAAGGCATCGTTTGTGTATAAACTGTTTAAGAGGTGGGCACTTGGCTAGGGATTGCCGTAGTAGTTTGTGTCGTATGTGTGGGAAAAAGCATCACAGCATGCTACATCTACCAATGCCGGCGTCGACTTCAGCAGTCGCCGCAACTCAAAATGAAGAACAATCATCAAACACTCAATCCTGCACAGTTGTTTGTTCTACACCAACCACTACATCTCAAACGGAGATTTCGTATTCGGTCGCAAAGGCATCACCGGTGGCGCTCACGCGTACATTACCCTAGGCTGCTGCGCCAGTTTCGCAATACGTAGCGTCGCCTCACGTCGTTGTCGAGAGCCCCCTCCTCCGTCGCCGGTTGTTTCGAATTATCGTATCGATCCTGAACCCCCATACTGCCCCCAGCAACCTGCTGCCTCGCTAACGCAAGCGAACAATACATTCGAGAGCATTGTGTTTCTATCAACAGCCATCGTTAGAGTTCGAGATGTCAACAACGTATTTCACTATGCACGAGCTCTTTTGGACAGCGGTTCCCAATCGAATTTTGTATCCGAATCACTGTGTCAAAAATTAGACCTGAAGCGAACCCGAATAAATCTTCCGGTCAGCGGTATCGGACAAGCAACGGTAAACGTTCACTACAAGGTAAATATGTCTCTTTCGTCACGATTTGGAGGATTTGAGCAACAGATAGACTGCTTGGTTCTTCCGAAATTGACAATTAGTCTCCCTAGTCGTAGCATCGATATTACTCGTTGGACCATTCCTCGCAATCTTCCATTAGCGGATCCGAGATTCAACATTTCCCATGGAGTCGACCTCATTATAGGGGCGTAGATGTACTACGCTCTTCTCGAATCTCAAAGATTAACCCTTGGTGAAGGGTATCCTGTTCTACAAAAAACGGCATTAGGATATGTGGTCTCTGGAAAGGCCAACTTACAGGAGCCGGAAACTGTGGTGTGTCATGTGGCTACAGATCAGGATCTCAATGCTCAGCTGGAGAAAATGTGGGAAGTCGATGATTTCGACATTGGACGTGCTTTAACACAAGAGGAGCAATATGTTGAAGATCATTTTACTCGCACAGTATCCCGTGACAACAGTGGACGTTACGTGTTACGATTACCGCTCAGAGAATCTCGAATCCCACTCCTTGGCGATTCCTACAGGTCGGCTGTAAATCGTTTCTCAATGATGGAGAGACGTTTCGCCAAGGACAACGATCTACGTGTGGAGTATACGCAGTTCATGGAAGAATATATCAAGCTGGGGCATATGGAAGAGTGTTCAGGTTCACGCGTCGCGGGCCCGCAGTTTTTTCTTCCGCACCACGCAGTTCGTCGGCCTGAGAGTACAACTACCAAAACTAGGGTAGTCTTCGACGCTAGCCACAAATCTCATGGACAGCTGTCGCTAAACGAAGTTCTTTTTACTGGTCCAACGGTTCAACCTAGTTTGCTTGTAGTGGTCGTTAATTTCCGGATGCCGAAGTATGTATACTCCGCCGACGCCGAGAAAATGTTTCGGCAAGTGTGGGTGCATCCAGACGATCGAAATCTTCTCTCTTTAGTTTGGCGTTCTGACCCGTCACACCAATTGAAGCATTATCAGTTGAAGACGGTGACGTATGGACTTGCCTGCTCACCATTTCAAGCCGCTCGTGTACTCAACAAACTCGCCGAGGATGATGGAGGTCAGTATCCGTTAGCTGCGCCAGTGATTATGAAGGGATTCTATGTGGACGATTGTCTTGCTGGAGGCGACAACCTTGACCAGGTCGCTGAAACATGCCATCAACTACAAGAGTTGCTCGCCCAAGGGGGATTTACTCTTCGCAAGTGGTGCACTAACCATTCAAATGTGTTGCGTCACATCCCCAAGGAACTCTGCGGTACCTCCGGCCCAACAGAAATAGGGCGTGGTACTATAACGAAAGCTCTAGGGCTTCTTTGGAATCCATCAACCGATCAGCTCAGTTTCCAAGTTCCCAAATTTGGAGAGTTATCCATCGTCACCAAACGATCTGTTGTTTCGGAAATGTCAAGGCTCTTCGACCCTCTTGGTCTTCTGGGACCGGTAATCATCAGCGCTCGTATATTTGTGCAGGGATTGTGGTCAAAACGGTTCACTTGGGATGAACAGTTACCTGGTGCAGAAAGTCAATGGTGGCGAGTATACCGAAACGAACTGGCTCAACTGAGTGTCATTGCAATTCCAAGACACGTAATCTCGAATTGTCACCAAGATTATCAACTTCATTGTTTCTGCGATGCGTCTTCCAAGGGATATGGTACTTGTGTCTATGTCGTGGGGCTGGATATCAAAGGAAAGGTGGAAAGCAAGTTGCTTATTGCCAAGTCACGAGTCGCTCCCTTGCGTGGCTTATCAATACCAAGAATGGAACTGTGTGCTGCCGTCCTTGGTAGCCAGTTAGTTCATAACCTGAGGAACACTACCGATTTTCGAGGCTCAGCGGTGTTTTGGTCGGATAGCACCGTTGTTTTACACTGGATTCAGTCACCGCCAAATGAGTGGAAAGTTTTTGTTTCTTAAATCGCGTGGCCGAGGTACAACGTCTTGGTCGAAGCCAACACTGGAATTACGTCCCATCCGAGCTTAATCCTGCGGATCGTATATCCCGTGGGACAAACCCACATCAAATTATTGGTGATACACTATGGTGGCACGGACCACCTTTCTTAACGCAATTGAGTGACACTTGGTCGAAATTCCCACTGTATTCTTCGATTGAACAAGACACCAAGCAAGAGAAACGAATAATCGCCGTAGTAGCTGCTACAAAAATCGACGAAAGCCTTTTCGAGAAATTTTCAGAGCTACTTGCTTCCGTTCAGAAAAATATATTAAGCTCTTTTAGTGGAATGTATTAAATCGTCTAAGACGAATTAAGAACTGTCCATTTAATTCCACCAGTTAATTTTCGTTATCTTTGCAGATACGTATTTCGACCACAACTGTGTGGTCGTCTTCAGTGTCTTGTACTTGACTCGACTTAAGTCTACTGTGGGCCATTTAACGTTCGTCCGTTGTATGGGAGGGGGGCTAACGTAAAAATGTACGTCGCGGTTTTCGTTTGCCTGGTGGTAAAAGCGGTACACTTCGAAATCGTTCCGAACCTTACGTCCGCGGCGTGTATCAACGCGATCAAACGGTTTGTAGCTCGACGCGGTCGGTTAATCGAGCTGCATTGCGACAATGCTACAGCCTTCGTCGGGGCTGACCGCGAGTTGAAGTCGTTGCGTCGCCAGTACCTCGATCAGTTCAAATCAGACGAATGGAGGAGCTATTGCCACGAATCTGGAATTTCCTTCCACTTCATCCCTGCTCGTTCTCCACATTTCGGTGGTTTGTGGGAGGCCGGGGTTAAGTCGTTCAAATTTCATTTTCGACGGATTTTTGCTGCAAATTCTTATACATTGGACAAGTTTTCCACGGCAACGGCCCACATTGAGAGCATACTAAATTCCCGGCCTCTTACCCCCCTCACCGACAACCCAGATGACCTCGCAGTGCTTACGCCCGGCCACTTTCTGGTCGGGGAACCGATGTTCTCCATTCCTGAGCCGGACGTTACAGATGACCACGTAACTCGTCTCTCTCGATTTCAAGAATTGCGCCGTTCTGTGCAAAATTTTTGGAAACGTTGGTCCAGGGACTACATAAGTCAGTTGCACCAGCGGTCCAAATGGAAGAATCCTGCACCAAACATCAGCAAGGGAGCTCTGGTCCTTCTAAAACAGGAAGATCTTCCACCGTTCATGTGGAACATCGGACGGGTGGAGCATGTGTACGTGGGACCTGACGGATTGGTGCGTGTGGTTCTGGTGCGTACGAACCGTGGCGTATACAAACGAGCAGTAATCGAGGTTAGAATTTTGCCGATAGCTGTCGATGATGAACCTGAATCGCAAGAAAAATAATCGTTGAAACAGACCGTTTCAACGGGGCCCGGAATGTTTGGAGATGAATTTATTATTATCGATAAAATTACTTAATTTAGTCTAAATTTGAACTATTACGTATATCTATTAATTTGAAAATTGTACCTAAAGAATTTGCGAATTTATCATGTTTTGTAAACCCTAACGAGAAACTGAGTAGCTCTTTTCTCTCTAAAGACCCAATTCACACCATCACAATGAAATCTGATATCTATACGAATGGATTAAAGTTTAGTTGAAATAGATCACTGGGCCACGAAAGTCGAACCTAGCGCGTACTCCGTATCGAATCGCAATCCGAAATTGCCAGTTTTTGCCCCTTTCTTCGACGGTTGAGTGTTCGGGGGATTGTCCACCTTGTCGTCGCGAATCACACCACGTCAACTTACAGGGACTAAATAGTGACTTTCAGTTGCAGAAAAAGTGACCAAATAGTGACTTCCAGTTTCAGTTGCAACTGCAAGTTCTCGGATGATATGGACATTGTCGGCCGAACATTTGCAAAGGTGGCAGAACTGTACACCCGCCTGAAACGTGAAGCAACAAAAGTTGGACTGGTGGTGAATGCGTCAAAGACAAAGTACATGCTTGTGGGCGGAACCGAGCGCGACAGGGCCCGCCTGGGAAGCAGTGTTACGATAGACGGGGATACCTTCGAGGTGGTCGAGGAATTCGTCTACCTCGGATCCTTGCTAACGGCTGACAACAACGTTAGTCGTGAAATACGAAGGCGCATCATCTGTGGAAGTCGGGCCTACTACGGGCTCCAGATGAAACTGCGGTCGAAAAAGATTCACCACCGCACCAAATGTGTCATGTACAAGACGGTTATAAGACCGGTTGTCCTCTACGGACATGAAACATGGACAATGCTCGAGGAGGACTTGCAAGCACTCGGAGTATTCGAGAGATTGGTGCTTAGGACCATCTTTGGCGGTGTGCAAGAAGACGGTGTGTGGCGGCGAAGAATGAACCATGAGCTCGCCCAACTCTACGGCGAACCCAGTATCCAGAAGGTAGCTAAAGCCGGAAGGGTACGATGGGCAGGACATGTTGCAAGAATGCCGGACAGCAACCCTGCAAAGATGGTGTTCGCTTCCGATCCGGCAGGTACGAGACGGCGTGGAGCACAGCGAGCGAGATGGGCAGACCAGGTGCAAAACGACTTGGCGAGCGTGGGGCGTATCCGAGGATGGAGAGATGCGGCCTCGAACCGTGCATTGTGGCGTCAAATTGTTGATTCAGTGTTATCTGTTTAGATGTTAACTAAATAAATTAATGAAATGCAAGTTCGATGAGACGAAATCAATCATGTTTGGGTCGAAGGACAATCTTATTTTCGTAATTTGTGGCGGAAAACATCGTTCACTCACCACTCTTTCAGAATGAACTCAGAAGAGAAACGAAAATCGTACACGCTAACTTTTATCTACTCAGTGACTAAGTAAAGTTGAATTGCCCTAATCAGTCAATAGCAGGGCTACCAAAACTAAGAGTAGTCTTGCGAGTAAATCAAATTTTGGAAGTGAGCTCCAGAGAGACAAAATTTTGAGATTTTTTTTCGAACAAATTAATTCATGAAAAAAATGTTACTTAGGACCTTTTGAAAAGTTAAGCGACAATTATTAAGATTCAGGTACAATGAGCCTGGGATTGAACGCTCGATCTCCTGCTTATTATGCAGGACCATGCTCTCTGAACTTTTAACCTCCAAAATACGCATATTTTCCGACTTGCTGTGCGTTTTCATGAACGATTTTTGCAATGGAATTTGACAGCGCATTAATCTTCAAAAATAAATATTTTTTCAGAGCAAACCCTTAATTTCATCTGTTAAAACTACATCGCTTGAGGACAATTTATATTTTCTTAGTTTTTTTCTTAATTAAATTCTTGAATGGTTGACTAATGAGGGATCAAGTCTCCTCATATTGAGGCAAAAATCCAAATATCCTTAAATTTTGGTGGAATGTTGGGATTTTTATCAGTACAGATCATTTAGCATATTTATGGCTTTGTGCTGTGAAAAATGATAGCATTTGGCCATTATTGGGAAAAGTTGTTCAAATTTTGCGTGGCCACTAAGAAAAATCGAGGGTCAAAACACAGTAAACAATAGAGGCAATAAGGTTGTCAATAAAAAAATAACTCGTCACATAGCGATCATTTGTCTAGAGGATCTATTATAAAAATACAATACAATACATATTACTTTAGTTCTCAGTAAAACAGAAAAGGATCAAGTCTCCCGTACTGTATCAAGCTTGGGTTAAGAAAAAATCTAAATCGGCAGGTCTCCATCTTGCATGACTATACCGTGACCTGCCCTAATTCCGCGCATCGCCTAATACCGTGGTTTTCATAAAAAATCAGAACCTGGCTATCATGGACATCACATTATTTGGTGAAATGTTCAAACATAATATGTTTGAACATTTCACCAAATAATACTATGTCCATGATAGCCAGGTTCTGATTTTTGATGAAAACCACGGTATTAGGCGATGCGCGGAATTAGGGCAGGTCACAATTGCAAATATTGTGACGTAATACATCTGGTCAAATGGCGAAGTTTCAGAGCGATCATTTTTCCAAGATCCTTGATTTCATTTCTGCCATGAACAAAGCATCATCCGACGGATACATAAAACTTTATTTAAATAAAATCTTTGTCAATAGTTTCAAAATAGTTAAAAATAGTGACTTTTTGCGAGAAAAAGTGACTTTAGTGACTTGAGGTCGAAAAAAGAGAAAAAGTGACCAAGTCACTAAAAAGTGACCCGCTATCAGGCCTGTATTATAAGGCAGAAGCGGTAGCCACTAGACCACCGAGCTTGTCCCGGTTTATTGCCAGCGATTTTATTGAATAAAAAAGGATTTTTAACCCTTTCTTTCCCACGGGAGCTGTAAAGCTTCATCAAATTTTGCACCTTCCGACTTTCATCGAATTGTTTCAATTGCATTGTATAGATTATAATAGATAAGCAGATAAGTCGTTTTGAAAATTTTGTCTTGATATAATTAATTTTGCGAGAAAAAATTGAAACTATTGAAAACAATCAAGTAACTATTGATTTACAATCAAGAACACAGTTCAATCAAAGTTAATTGCCTATGTTCCGGGTATTAAACCACGCGGCTTGAACTTAAGCCACTCTACTGTCTGAGGGTCGTTGGTTCGAGTCCCATCGTTACCTCAAATACATTTTTCAAATCAAAATATTTCATATAATGTACATACTCACATCTGAGTTTTTAGAACGTTGTAAATAAAAAACTTTTTTTTTCGTTTTAAGGCTCAAATTACCGTCATCCAGTCATTGACGAGAAAGACAGCCATGTGCTCGTACCACCCCCAGTAATAAAATCACCCACCGAGAAAAAGCAGTCTCCAGCTGGATGGGGGAAGTATACTAAAACTACATCATCCAATAGCGAAGACATAATTATATCCGGTGGAGGCTTCATTTAGTTGTGTTTAGTTTTCAAAAAAACTGCCTTTTGCAACATTTTTTCCCAAGAGGGGAAATTGACGATTTACTCTCACGCTCTCTTATATATGAGAGAGGATGAGAGCAAATCGTCGATTTCTCCTCTTGGGAAAAAATATTGCAAAAGGCAGTTTATATCAAATATCAAATAGGGGTAACGGCTCAAACCTTGGCCCATTATGCTACGGTTGAGCACATTTATCGTTATAAATCTTCATATATTGCATTTCCAACCAGAATTATTCCATCAGCCAGCTTGCTTACATTTGGTGTTGACGCCAAATAGCGAAAAACGGCGATGAATGTCCGCAATATCTCATTTAAACCAGCGAAAGTCTCGAGAGAAATTGACAAAATGTCGGCATCCTTGTCCCTATCAGGTGGATCATTTTTCAGCCCACTTGGGACGAGTGATTGTTGATTTCGAACATACGAAAGATAAAGATGGGTTGCTGTTTGTTGTACCAGTCATTTTGCTTGCGTTGAATAAAGACAGCATGCAATAAATAGAGAAAATCAAATCATCTGATTGAGCGTGAATTCTAATTGGTTGCATGTAAAATACTACCACACGGATTGTGAGAGTGCGTTTTTGATTCCCCCAATAGCACGCTTACAAAGGACATGCTAACGAAAATTCTATTATATGAATCATTTATTTCCCAAATATTTACCATATTTGCTAGTGAAGAAGTTTAGAAAAATGAAAACTGTATTAAAATTGCAATTGCAAAAAAAGGCTACATGTTCTAGCCCCCATGTTGTGCCTTCCTTCAAACAAATTGCATACGTTAATTATTGGCTGCCGCATAATTTTGAGATTTACTGCTAGTTGAAACCATGGCAGTTGTGTTGCTCTCCCTCTCGCGATACTCTCAAAGAAACTTTTGTTCCAAAACGTAAACAATGATTTAGGTGGGGATGATGCAAAATGCACTACTGAAGAAAGCCAATTATAAAACTTATTCTAGGCAATTCCTTGCTTTGTACTGTGCATAAACAGTTATAACTGAGCCAACTACCTGATATTATTACACAATTATTCATAAATACAATTATTGGATGCTTGTTTTCAACTCTGCCTGCATTGAAGTTTCATGATTGTTACGTGCGTTTGACTCCACTCCTCCCTATATCGATCAGCTGTTGTGAATCCTCTCAAATCTCTCACGTGTATCAACTTCCTGAGTTGAAAGAATACTTTTCGGAATCATGTTACAGATCAAAATACTTTTGCAAGCAATAGTATAGATCTAAATTATGATGTAATTTGACTTGAAATTATTCACATGAAATGACGTTGAAAGTTTATCTAATGAAATATATGATCCATTGTATCTTTCCATTATTAAATGAGAAAATGTTTGTAGGATTCGTGCGAAAGAAGATATTCATACACTAATTGAATCATTTATTTGCGAAATTCTGAAGAAAATGATGTATCGAACCCAAAAGGTTGATGCTTGAATCGCTTTCGCTTGAATCGTGTTTGAAAGCCGTAAGGTAGGCAATTATTCTTGGCATGTTCTGCGAATGAAAGCGATTATATCGTGTTTCGAGAAAAGCATCATGAGGCCCATTCACAAACTACATGACGTTTTAGGTTGTGGGAGGGTACATGTCTGAGCGTTAAGGACTTTTCAGAATCGTACAATATATTAAGCATTCTTAGAGGCTTGGTGTGGGTTGATTTTAGCGTTATGTAATTTGTGAATGAAACTTAACCGCTGAGTGGATTAACCTGTGTTTACAAAAATCAGCATCTCAATCGCAAGCATCGGATATTCTATCTGCAGCTTTCAGTTATTTTCTCCAGTACGGGTTATTGGTGAGAATGTTTTGATTTTAGAGTTTCACCTATACTAACGTAGTGCTACAAATCGAAAGCGCATGCCAACATTTGACTACGGGTGCCCCCAGTATTGTCCAGAAAAGTTTTGGTTGATAATGTGGCTATACTAATAGAAATTGTGAAATAAAAATAATAGCTGACATAGTGTGGTTGGTATCTATTCATCTGATGTGCGAAAGCAGGTATGTTCATTCAGAAAACTCTTTTATTGGGCAAAAGAAAAACTCTAGTACAGCCAGCCTGCATAAGTCAACAAAACATGGCTGCTAAAAAACCGAGTCAAAGTGATTTTTCACGCAACATAATTGCTTTTAATAGTTTAAGAAGTGTATAAGTCTAGAGTTATGAAGCAGATATATGTTTGATACACTTTTCTAAAGAAGCAGTGGTTAATATCTCCCTACAAATCGACGTATTATCGCTGAAATATTGATTAATTTGCGTGATGAGCCAATGTTACATCCAGGGCCAACATTATCGCCGGTTACCCTATATGTTTTGAATCAAGGCCAAATCTTGCATAATTAAAATCAAATGACTTACCTCAGGATTTTTTTTTATATTTTCACCTGATTGATATTTCGGAAAATTAATGAAACAAAACGATTTTGCTGTAGAAAACTCAAGCGCGATGCTTTCCTTTAAAATTGTAAACGAATTTGCTCACGCGTGAAAACTTGAATAAGATTTGAAATGATTTTACCAGTAACACTTGGTCGGGGTTCTGCCAATTCGCAGCAAGTGTCAATGGAAAATCAATCAGTTTTACGCAGAAATATGCGTTCAAGCAGTTCAAACTAGTAGCAGTTCAAAATATTCACAAACCGTTTCGAACATACTCCAGCTTAATAATTAAGGGTAGAGAGAAAGATATAATTATATTTAAATATATTCTCGTGTTCTTTTTACAAGCATAATCCCCGGAACAGTAAAAAAGCCGCTTGATGCAGTTTAGCCAAACCCCGACCACTTGTTGTTGTAGAAAAAGTGATGAAAATTGACTTTTATATGAAGTTAATAACAAGGAAAGGTGTCAAGGCTGTCGTAGGGTCAAATAATTAGGCGAGCCGTTTTGATAGCGAACGATATTTGTATTCTGTTGTTATTATTATTGGTGTTGTTGTTGTTGTTGCTTCAACTGCAATATAATTCAAATGGTAAGTACAATATTTCATGATAGTATAAGAATGCTCTTACAATTCGGTGTGCCCTTTGTTTGCGCACCCTACGGTTCGATTTTACGTCCACGTGAGACAAGACCTATTCGATTTAGTTTTAGTATTTGATTATTTCTATTTAATTTCTTCTTACTTTTCTTTCTCTTTTCAGGTATCTACGGATCAACGGACTGGCGGCGGACTCGGACAACGAACTATGCTCTGGACTAAGGAATTCAATGATTAGGGCTTGAATTCAGAAACTAACCTCAATTGGTTGAGTTAATAAACTCGTCTCAAACTCAACGTATTTAACTTTCACTGTGTGAATATGGCTCAAATACACACTATTCACTATAAACTACTTATGCACTACTGCTATCCTATTTTTAGTTAAGGTTTTATTTTCCACACGCGAGCTGCACTTTGTTTTACTGCAAACTGTAAAAAGAATGAAGGGCCGGAAATGGTTTTTGACAGGTCGTCCGTCACTCGTTGACGTCTGTCACTTCGAATAACGCACCGCTTTGACAGGTTCGGCGCCGCTTTAAAAACGACGGTGGCAGGGTGGCCAGTTTACCATTTCTGCGTCAACAGTCTCCCCCGGGTGTAGTCCGGAACCTTCCGGAACTTCACGTTTTTCCTCCAAGTCTAGTAACGCCAGCCTTGTCACCGGCCTCAGCAGACTCTTCTGTCCTATCTTCACGACGGCTTGTCGATGCTGCCCATCTGCACTCGGAATCATACGTACAATTCGTCCGCGTTCCCATCCATTACGCTTAAATGGTTCCGCGACCATCACCAAGTCTCCTGCGATCATCGTTCTGGTGTCATCGAACCATTTCGGTTGTCGACGGATCACCGGCAAGTATTCTACCAACCAGCGTTTCCAGAAAGCGTCAAGCTTGGTGCGGATTTGCTCGTGTGATCTCCCAAGAATTTTTCGGCGAACCAGCTCACTTCGCGGGCCCTCTTCGGTTTGGGTTATTGAATGCTTCACCCATTTGAACTCAGCAACAGAAAGTGGTTCGGGTGAGTGCTTCTGCTTCCTCGGATTCAAGTGGTAAGTACGTCAGAGGCCTTGAGTTGACTATACTTTCCGCCTCCACGACCAGTGTCTGCAGCCCCTCGTCATCCAGCTTCTCCTCGGAGTACGCTTCGCCCATCGCTGCTTTCACTGACTGCACTAAGCGTTCCCATGCCCCGCCCATATGTGGTGCTCCCGGCGGAATGAAGTTCCACTTTGTGTTGGTACTGGTGAACGTTGCTGACAGTCCCTGGCTTATCTGGTGCTGCAACACTCGATCGGCACCTTGGAAATTTGTGCCGTTGTCGCTGAAAAATTCGGCGGGTGGTCCCCGCCGACCCACGAATCGACGGACGCAGGAAATGCAGGACTCTGTGGATAACGTATAAGCGACTTCAAGATGAACGGCGCGCACTGTCAGGCATGTAAACAATGCGATCCATCGTTTGACGTTGGATCTTCCCAACTTCACCAACAGTGGTCCGAAGTAGTCCACCCCGGTATACGTGAAGGCTCGTTCATGATGTGCCAGGCGCGCAGCTGGAAGTGGTGCCATTGGTGGGTTCGCCGGCCTAGCCCGACGGATTTTACAATAAGCGCAGTTACGGCTGACTTGCTTAACCACCACGCGGAGTCTAGGGATAGTGTACCGCTGACGAAGTTCGTTAACAACTGTCTCTGCGTTGCCATGGCGGAGGTGGTGGTGGTATCGATGTACAAGAAGCTCCGTTACTCGGTGTTTTCTCGGTAGGATTACGGGGTGGCGCACGTCGTAGCAGACGTCCTCTGCCGCGCCGACCCTGCCGCGCTCTCGTAACAAGCCGTGTTTATCCAAGATTGGCATCAGTCGGTAGATGGAGCTATGCTTTCCGATGATCTCCTGCCCGGTCTCGTTCGGCGCTTTGTTCGATAGTGCTGCTATCTCATCTGGATATGATTCCCGCTGTGCCAACCTAAAAATAGTTTCCTCTGCTGCCCGTAGCTCTGCTTGTTGCAGTTGTCCCGTATATTTCGTACGCCTCTGGGCCGAATTGTGTATGAATCGGAGAGCGTATGCTGTTGCTCGTTGTAGGCGATCCCAGGATGAGAACCTGTCGAAATCAATCGCCGGTTGAAATGAACAGTGATGTAGAACTGGCGTACGCATTTCGTCACTAGTAGCAGTCACTGGCTCTTTCGAGCGGGGCCACTCATGTTCCGGAAGCCGTAGAAAGTCGGGTCCCTGAAACCACTTGCTGTCGTGGTGAAAGTATGGTCCACTGCCCCATTTAGTTGCTTCATCCGCTGGGTTGGACGATGATGGCACCCATCGCCACTGACTTGCTGTTGTGTGCTCCAGAATCTCACTTACTCTGAAGGACACGAATTGCCGATAATTTCTAGGATCTGACTTGATCCAGGCCAGTGCTGTCCTGGAGTCCGTCCAAAACACTATGTCGGAGACGGGGACATCGTGGTTTTCCCTGACGAATTTCGACCATCGTACACCTAGGACACACCCTTGCAGTTCAAGTCTGGGAATCGACCACGGCTTCAGCGGGGCGACCTTTGATTTGCCTGCAATTAGGCAGCACTGCGGATCTCCGACTCTGTCGAATGTACGCAGGTAGACTGCACAAGAGTATGCTACCTCACTAGCGTCAACGAAAACGTGTATCTCGGAATTGCGGTACGTCCTCTTGTTGGCATGACGGAAATAGCATCTGGGAATCCGGACTCTGGCAATATACTGGATCATCTGTACACATCTCTCCCATTTTGCGAAGACGATGTCACTGACTTGCTCGTCCCACTCCGTGCCTTCGCGCCACAGGTCTTGAATAAGGACCTTGCCGTGTATGATAAACGGAGAGAGCAGCCCCAAAGGATCGAATAGGGTCATAACGCACCGTAATATTTGTCTCTTCGTCGACCGTGTCGTTGTACGGATCAGCGTTTGCACCTCTTCGCTCATCTGTGTGGAAAAACTCAGTTCATCGGTTGAAGGGCTCCACAGCATTCCGAGTACCCTTTCGGATTTCGCTGTATCTACCAGGTTTAGCTGCTTGTCTGTTTCAGGTTGCACTTCACCCAGACGCTCTAGTACCGTAGCACTGTGCGACCGCCAATTGTGTAGCTGGAATCCCCCGTTATTGTGTACGTATCGTACTTCGCTTGCTATCTTTGCTGCCTCTTCTTCCGAACTGAAACTCGCCAGATAATCGTCGACGTAGTGGTCGTCGACAATCGCTTTCGCCGCTTCGGGATAAAGCTCTCGATGTTGCTCAGCGTTCCGATTTTTTACGAATTGTGCCGAAGCTGATGAACAGGTGCTGCCAAATGTGGCGACATCCATCAAGTAGACGGTTGGCTTTTCGGACGGTTTGGCACGCCACAAAAAACGCTGGGAGCTCTTGTCTTCTTCACGGATTCGGATCTGGTGAAACATTTCCTGGATATCCGAGCTAAGTGCTACTCCATACAGCCGAAAGCGAAAAAAAGAACGGCCGGAAGAGAAGAGAGTTGATCGGGGCCTTTAAGAAGAGCGCTGTTCAGGGATATGCCATCCACCTTGGCCGCTGCGTCCCAGATGATACGGACTTTCCCCGGCTTCTTGGGGTTTATCACCGCTCCAACCGGAAGATACCACACTCTTCTAGGATCTGCTGCTTCCATTTCTGCTTTCGTAGCCTTGTGCGTGTAGCCCTTTGCCTCGTATTCGCGAATTTGCCGGTGGAGATTCTCCTTCAGTCCCGCATCGCGATCCATTCTGCGTTCTAGACACTCTAGTCGACGTACTGCCATATAGTAATTGTTCGGGAATTCCACCTGGTCTTCCTTCCATATGAGGCCTGTTTCGAAATGATTTCCTATTCGCCGAGTAGTAGCTTCCATAATAGTGAGTGCTCGTTCCTCTTCTTTCGTCAGCGCGATTTCTGTCGGTCGGGCCAACTCCTTCAACGGCGAAAAATTCCTTCACTGCCTCGTGGAGTGCTTCGTCGCAGGAACATTCACAAACGTGGAAACTGTAGGATTCTTGTTTGCTGTTTCCTCGTGGACCGTAGACGCACCAACCAAGTCTGGTTTTAACCGCCACCGGTGCTGATCCTTCACCTTCCCGTACTTTCAAAGGCAGCGCCAGGCGCAAGTTGTCTACCCCAATTAGGATCTTGGGCACTGCGTTCTGGTAGCTAGTAATAGGGATGCCTTTCAAGTGTTTGTGTAGTTGAGCTGCTTCTTCTATCTGGAAACTTTGAGCAGGGAGTCCTAGGTTGTTTACCGTTCTTGCGTTCAGCAGCTTATGCCGCTTTTGTTGACCGATTCCAGCGATCTCGATCGAAATCTGCTGCGAGCCTTTTTCTACGCGAGATGTATTCCTGGTCCACCGTAGACATAGAGGAAGGGTATTACCTTTCACACCGAGCGAGGTAACCAAATCACTTTCTACCAACGTCAGGTCAGAACCTTCATCGAGAAAGGCGAATGTGTCAATCGATCCTTTACTTCCGTGTACAGTCACTGGAATGATCCGAAATAGCGTCGAAGAAGCCAGGTGGCGATGAGTATGATTTTCAGCTATCTGCATCGTGAGTTCCGACGGCTTTGGTGGACCTCTAGAAGAGTGCAAGCGGATGGTGGCGGAATTGGCACCCTCCGATGTCACAGAGCTTTCGTCCGCGACACGCGCGTCTTCCGTGGCTGAATAAACAGTTCTGACACAGACCCAAGGATCGCACTCGTCTCCAGCGATCGTCGACGTGCAACTGCTTGAACGCATTGCAGTCACGCACTCGGTGTCCGCTTTTGTTGCAGTGAGTACAATCGAAGTGCTTCGTCATTTCCTTGTGTTCACGTAATGAATCCTCTGGTTTTGCAGATGCTTCCGTTGCATGAGAGTTAACAAATCCTTTGTTCTTCGGACGGTCACGAACGCTGCTCCGTTTTACCTCCGGTTCAAAGGTCACCACACTAGTTGCATCCCGTACCACTGTTGCCATATAATCACCGAAGGTTTTTAAATCGACGCATTGGAATCCTCGTTTGTATCCCGCCCACATCATTCGTTGATCCCCGGGAAGTTTCGCCACAAGCTCTTGCAGTAGCGATGGGTTCGATAGGTGAGCGCGTTCATCCGCTGCTTCGATGTGATCGCACAGTGCCTGCACCGCCATTCCGAACTCGATCAGCCCTTCCAACCTGTCGGACCTAGGAGCTGGAATTTCTCGCACCTTCCGAAGCAAAGCGTTGATCAGCAGCTCCGGACGTCCAAACCGCATACGTAGGGTCTCGATCACTTGTGGCACTGCTGCTGGAAGTACCAAGCGACTGCGAACTGTTTCGAGAGCAGGACCAGATAGGCATCGTTGTAAGCGGAGCATATTTTCTCCATCCGAAAAACCACAAGCTTCGCTTGTGTACCGGTAGTTTGAGATGAAGATCGGCCATTCAGCTGGGTCACCGGTAAATCGAGGAAGTTCCTTAGCCAGGGACTGCCTTGCTGCAAGCTGCTGCTGTGTGGGGCGAGCTGGGTCTAGCTGGGGAATCACCTGGTTTCGTTGAACACTTTCGGATTGACGAGGGGACAGAGACGATTCAACCGTACGCGAGGGGAGATTACGCGTTTGCACACCGGATGAATATTGTTCAGGTTGATTGTGGTACAAAGTTGCATTGACCTGGTGCGCGAATGAATCTCGCAGCTGCTCATGGGAATTTGTAGGAGGTATACAAAACTCCCCCGGGCGCGCGTTAACTCGCAGCTGCCCTTGGGTAATTTGATTGTTGGTCGTGGGGCAATAATTGGACGCTTTCTTGTTTATAATTTTGATAGAATGGCTCAAGGCTTGACGCTTACCTGGGGGTTCCATATCATTCGGATGGATTTCAGATGATGGGTTCGTTTTATCACCGACGGCCAGCCGGTTTGGCTTACCGCCTTCTCCAATGGCCAGAGATGTCTCTGCGGGAAGGCATCACCTACTGCTCCCAGTTCGCCTTCGGGAACCGACTGCAGTTTCCGATTCGCCTTAGGGATTGTGCCGGTTTGTTTTACCAAGCGCGACGGGCTCGCGTGCTTTGGTTGCTGTACCTCCGCCAGATTGCTGATGTCGTTTGCTTCCGCGCCGGTCTGGAACCCTTCCAGAACTTTCCGGCATAGCTCGAGCTGCGCATTCAAATCTGCCAGTTGGTCAGGTGTTGGATTGGCGCGACGCTCGCACTGCTCAACCCGGTTCCTGAGTTCCTGCAGTGCGACATGTGGATTCTTCTTACCTTCCAAAATCTTAACTGTGCGCGGTTCGAGCGCGGTAAGAGGAATCGACACCATAACAGGTGCAGTAGAACGAGGAGTGCCAGATGGTGGAACTGACCGACGTGTCTTCGAAGCTGTTGGAGCTCCGGGAGGGAGCGGAGTCGATTGGCGCTTGTCGCATGGAGGCGACGTCACTGCATTGCTCGCTCTGCTGTGAGTGGTTTTGTTTCCTCTCCGCCAATTACCTTGTGGATTAGCTGCTGCTGCTCATCCAAATGACGGCGCTGCAGCTCCAGTTCCAAACGGGCGCTTTCTAATTGTTGCCTTTCCGCCAGTTGACTAAGGCAAACTGAGAATACCGAGGTTGAGCTGGACCAACTGGATCCACTGCGTACCGAAACGACGTCTTCTTGCAGTGTGGTGCAATTGCCGCACACCCACGAGCGATTTGCGATGCTCTCGTTCACTCCGCCACAAGTGTAATGCATCCATATATCGCATTGGTCACACTGGACCATATCCTCCGCATCGTCCGCACGTTGGCAGGCCGCACAGTTGGAGTCCTCCTCCTGCCCTTCCGCAAGGCCATCCATGTTCCTGTCCATGACCACGAATTTTGAAGTTTTGTCAAGGCTGTCGTAGGGTCAAATAATTAGGCGAGCCGTTTTGATAGCGAACGATATTTGTATTCTGTTGTTATTATTATTGGTGTTGTTGTTGTTGCTTCAACTGCAATATAATTCAAATGGTAAGTACAATATTTCATGATAGTATAAGAATGCTCTTACAATTCGGTGTGCCCTTTGTTTGCGCACCCTACGGTTCGATTTTACGTCCACGTGAGACAAGACCTATTCGATTTAGTTTTAGTATTTGATTATTTCTATTTAATTTCTTCTTACTTTTCTTTCTCTTTTCAGGTATCTACGGATCAACGGACTGGCGGCGGACTCGGACAACGAACTATGCTCTGGACTAAGGAATTCAATGATTAGGGCTTGAATTCAGAAACTAACCTAAACTAACCTCAATTGGTTGAGTTAATAAACTCGTCTCAAACTCAACGTATTTAACTTTCACTGTGTGAATATGGCTCAAATACACACTATTCACTATAAACTACTTATGCACTACTGCTATCCTATTTTTAGTTAAGGTTTTATTTTCCACACGCGAGCTGCACTTTGTTTTACTGCAAACTGTAAAAAGAATGAAGGGCCGGAAATGGTTTTTGACAGGTCGTCCGTCACTCGTTGACGTCTGTCACTTCGAATAACGCACCGCTTTGACAGGTTCGGCGCCGCTTTAAAAACGACGGTGGCAGGGTGGCCAGTTTACCATTTCTGCGTCAACAAAAGGAGTTACAACTTGTAACACAGAATTGTTTTTAATTTTAAACAACAAATTTGGCGCCCAGCTCCACAACATTGTGAGCAACAATGTATATAGCTACGAACTTTTTTCTACAACCTCTGATGTAAAAATACCTTTTTTATTATTGAAAATCATGTTATTTTCACTTGAATCATTTCCACTTGCAAAGATTTTAAATCTACAATACGTCCCTCTGTTGAAAAAGCTGAAAAACAATATTGCCATTCATAAAATAAGACTGTTTCCAGAGTTTGCATTTCGAAATCATAAAATAAACACATTATGAACGTTAATGGACAGATAGGCAACGAGCGTAGTAACAAATTTAAATATATTTTTGCGATTTTAAGTTTGACGTAAGATGCAGAGGAAAACTTTTGAAGCTTCGATAAAATAAAATCAGTTCAGTAAATTATAATTTCTAAATGAGAGTCTTAAATACGTTAAATTTGCAACCACAGCTCAGATTCTTGCCCGAGATCAATGAATCATTTTCAAACCTAAATCGTTTATTCAGGGTTCCAAAATTCCTCAAGAAAAAGTTTCCTCGGAATATCAAACGGTAATTCAAACTCAAAATTTCCAAATCTTTAAAAATTCAGTTTTTTATTGAATCTTTCAAAGTTTATGCAATTTTAAATGTACAAATAATTATCAAAAAACATTTTTATTGTACGAAAACATTAATTGTGGAGAGAGAAAATGGTAAAAGCATGTGCTGACTAGGGATCCTATATTAAGAGATGTGCGAATACTTTTCCAGACGATTTAGCAACGCTGTTACTTTCGTAAACAAACGCTGCCAGCACTTGCCGCGACGCAAAATGTTGGAGCTCGAACATGACTTTGCGTATAATGGCATTTTCAGATTTCGTTATCTAACGTCCAACAGTGCATTATCACTAAAATAAAAGTGCAATACAAATGAACAAAGTACCATGCATAAACTAGACTACTTCAACTTACCAATGTAAAACAAATTGTTTATTCGACAAAACTTTTCGTAAAATCTTTTTCATTACAATCGCAATACCTTTCAATCCGCAACAATAACAATGTTCATTTGGCTCAGATTCTGACAGCTCTCAATGCTCGATTGGCTCAAGATGGCCGCTTTCGCATATCTCTGAATGTAGGATCCCTAGTGCTGACTGTCGTCTGCTTGGCGTGGCTGCTGCTGTGGCTGCCGTGGTTTTGTTTTTATTTTTTTTTGCATAGAAGAAGGAATGGTAAAAAGAAATGTCAACCATTCCCGTCCCTGAGTGTGACATCATTTGAAATAACTTTCCCATTATAGGATGATGTACCTTACGAAATTTGATCCAATCTGGAGTTGGAATCTTAAGTTTTAACTTTGATCAAAATAGTTGAAAATAGTGACTATTTACGAAAAAAAAAGTGACTTTAGTGACTTGTGCTCGAAAAAAGAGACTTTTTAGTGACTTACCCGAAAAAAGTGACCAAGTCACTAAAAAGTGACTCGCTACCAGGCCTGTCATACGCATAGTTGTCCCATGTTTGCTGGGATTCCCTATATACATGGGACAGCTATGCGTATAACGGCAGTAATAGAAGATAAAAAAACAAATAAAATCGATAATAAGATGAAGGACTGAATACCAGCAGTCTATCATGTATCATCCAGGTAACCAGCTAAAAAAACCTCTTGTTTATTTTTAAC
>NW_026943595.1:0-1305 GCF_024139115.2 Armigeres subalbatus | reverse complement strand
CACCACTGAACAGCCCACGACCCCCCTGGGGGTCGCGACCCACAGTTTGGGAACCTCTGATGTAAGGTTTTGAACAGATTCTCCATTTTTAATCCTGTAGAATTCTGCAAGCCATGATCTATTTTTGCCTTTCGTGTATACAAAGTATACGTAAAGACTATAGGATCGCTCCAAAACCGAACTTTTGATAGAAGGCTCTGAGACCCATAGTGTCATATACTAAATGAACTCACTTGTTAAAAGACGAGTTTGTACAATCCCATTGAATTCCACCACTTAATTGTATCTTGACTTTGGAAGTCGAGTCAAGTACGAGACACTAAAGACGGCCTTACTGTTGAGGTCGAAATACGTATCTGTCAAGATACAATTAAGTGGTGGAATTCAATGGGATTGTACAAACTCGTCTTATGACAAGTGAAGGCATTCCACTAAAAAGCTCAAAATAATTTTCTTAACAAAATGAACTCAGCTCGACGAATTGAGGTGATGTCTGTATGTGTGTATGTATGTATGTGTGTACAAAAAATGTGAGACACACTTTTTTGTACTTAGCCTTATCCGATTTGCTTGCAACAAATTGCATTCGACGCGGAATCCTTCCTAATTTTTTGCTATTGAAAATTGGTCCAATCGGCCATTGCGTTCCGGAGTTATTAAAAAACATAGTTTTTTTCCTCATTTTTCCCAGGGGTCCCTCCTTGGATTTTTTTGTTTAATCTTTATTCAAGTGTTTTTTTAATCTACAGATTAAGTTCAATACGAAATTTTTTTTTGAAGGCTGCTGCAATGCATGCAAATGAACGCAAATAAATGTGAATTGATGGAAATAACTGAATCTATCTCCGTAAAGTGCAATTTTGACCTCTCTTATATGCTTTTCTTGTTACTCTAATGTGTTTTGGACGATGCAAATAAGACGTCCACTACTTGTTGAGATTTCTAGACCCCCCCACCCCCTCTGTCACGCTTTTTTGTATACCTAGTATGTGCAGTGTCTCAAAATCTTAGACCCCCTCCCCCCCTAAAGCCTGTGACATCATTGTTGAACGACCCCTTTTCTTGTTTTATAATACACGAGAAAGGCACCATCACCGCTAGCTGGATTATTCTTGATTTTTTTTTAATAAAAAAGCAATTTAAATTTGTATAATTTTGATTTGATTTTTATTCTTGATTTTTTTTAAATAAAAAAGCAATTTAAATTTAATAACGACGCTTGAAATTCTCCTACCTCCTATTTCTTCTACCTACCTTGCTTTTTAGGCATATTGTACTTTGCAATGATATCAGAGCTTCAGAATA
>NW_026943594.1:0-20896 GCF_024139115.2 Armigeres subalbatus | reverse complement strand
AATTTTGCGATATAAACTTTATTTATGTCTTACAGAAGTCGAGATATTGAATCGTTATTTATGAACAACCACCAAGAAATCAGGTTTTTCACGATACTTTCGTCAATAATATATTTTAGATTTTCAAATCGCAGATTTTTTGCAAAGATGTCCGTCGATATAAAAAAAACATAGAACCTTTCGAAGACAGTTTTTTTATTTGCAATACGTCGGATGTAAACGTATTGACGATTTTTGATTCAAAAATGAGCATTTTGACATTAGCTGCATACATTTAGGGGCAAAATAAGTTGGCAAAGGAATTGGACACACAATGAACTCGGACGGTGGCTATCTTCCATAGTTCCAAAAGTTTCTGGGCGAGCGTGGTTCAGAGGTGAGAGCTTGAGTCGAGGCTTCATTCGCGTGATGTCGAGACTTATGTCCAATCGCTATTCACTAAACGCACATCTGTACAGAATAAACCTTACGATGAAATCGATCACGTAGTTTGGTTCTGCTCGGAAAATGACGCCTCCAGAGAGCGACTATTGGATACCCTAGGGGCCCGAGGTAAACAACCCTTCAAGGAAATTCGAGGTGTTTTGGGGGCTCGTGATGCGGTCTATATGAAGGCCATTTATAGTTTCATTTGTAATTCTGACTTCAAAATCTAATTTTTGTTTTTTATTTCTTCTGTCAAAGTTTTTTTTTGTACTGTCTCTATCTCTATGTTCCGTAGATCTCCGTTACTCAGGTCATCCGGAAGACGCTCCCAGTCGAACCAATCCTCGAGCATGACGACACTTTACATCGTTCCTTACGCCAAATGCCCGGATGAGCAGCCGAAATTCCTTGATCCCGAATCCTAAGCCCCGTCCATCCTTAAATATTGTAAACTAACCTTAAGTTACCACGAGTATGCTGCCTCCTATCCCTCTCTTAATAACTGAAAAAATGACATTGATTGTATATATATTACAAAGAAACATGGCTCCGTAAAGTGTTATAAACGTCTGAGTCTACCAAATAAACGAATAAATGGGGCAGAATTTTATTTAGGTAATGGAAAGTAAGTAAGTAAGCAAGTAAGTAAGTTAGTAAGTTGTTGAAGAATTTGTTTATCTTGGAACGCTTGTGACATGTGACAATGACGTTTCCCGTGAAGTGAAAAGGCGTATTGCTGCTGCGAATAGGGCCTTTTGAGGATTACGTAACCAGCTTAGGTCCCGCAGCATGCAGACGAAAACGAAATTTGCTCTATACAAAACTCTGATTCTACTAGTTGCCCTTTATGGACATGAAACTTCTTCTTCTTCTTATTATTGGCATTACATCCCCACACTGGGACAGAGCCGCCTCGCAGCTTAGTGTTCATTAAGCACTTCCACAGTTATTAACTGCGAGGTTTCTAAGCCAGGTTACCATTTTTGCATTCGTATATCATGAGACTAACACGATGATACTTTTATGCCCAGGGAAGTCGAGACAATTTCCAATCCGAAAATTGCTAGACCGGCACCGGGAATCGAACCCAGCCACCCTCAGCATGGTCTTGCTTTGCTGTTTACGTTTTCGCTTCGTCGTGTTGGCGTTATTTTCTCCCGGACCCGTCATGGGAGACTCGGTGGCCGATTGGCTCGCTGGAAAAGTGCCTAAGCGCACTGCTCATGGAGGCGCGGGTAACCCCTCCAAGCAGCTTTTGCAGAGCAACGTGTTCTCTCCGTTGCCACTTGATGACGCCGGCAATTCGCCGAAAAAGAGGAAGGAGCAGCAATCGCAGCTTCCGCAGGTGCAACCGGAGCGGAAGGAGAAGTGCCCGTCCGTGTTTGTGAATGGTGATCCACCGAATTTGCGCCCAAAAATTCGCCAGCTCATCGCTAAAGGGCTGAAATGTACTTTTCGGCTCTGCAGCGAGGGCGTGAAAGTAGTGCCGGCAAACAAGGACCATCATTAATCCGTCGTGGAGTTCCTCGAGGTCCACAAGTATGAGTACTACACAAATGACCACCCCGGCACGAATCCGCTTAAGACTTTGCTGCGAGGACTCCACGACATGAAGGAAGAGGAGCTAAAAGCTGAGCTCGAAAGTTGCGGATTAAAGCCAGTGGCCGTATGTACACACGATCGCTCGTCACGAAAAGACAAGGAGATATCGCGACCAGCTTATTCTAGTCCACCTGGAGCACGGCTCCACCACATGGAAGGACCTGAAGCTGGTCGGCGTTATAAATTACACCGTCGTTGACTGGGAGCGATATCGGCCAGTGCACCGCGACGTTACGCAGTGCACCAACTGCTTCAATTTCGGGCACGGCACCAGGAACTGCCGTATGAAGCCGCGCTGCAACAAATGTGGTGAACTCCATCCGACCGAAGAGTGCGACAATATGGAGGTTGCTGATCCCAAATGCGCCAACTGTGGCGACAAACGTCGGTGTCTTGGAACCAGGCTAATACCTCCTAAGATGTCCAGTGGGGTGGTTCCTTCACACTTGTTCGGAAACGGAATCCTTCTAGCTACAATTATTTCTCTCTTCATTAGCTGGCTATGGGCACAATTCCTTCTTTTCAGTAAAGTTCACATCACACTCGCGGTCACAAATAACAACACTTTATTTACTTAAAACAACGTATTCCGGAACTCTACATTTATTCTTAAACGCTAACATCAAATTTCTTACTACAATGACTACATTTACAACAAATAACAAATTCGGCCGTACGTAGGCCAATACCGGCGCGCTTACGTTCGTGCTACTGGATCGTAGTTAACTAACTAGAAGGGTAATGAAATATATATCACCAACCGATCGTTGCAACCGTGGAAGCTGGACACGAATAGGGAATAGTGAGAATGCGAACTCGCTCTTATCAGCCTCCTTATCTCGTCATCATATCCACCACTGCAATTTTAGGTGGGCACCTCTCCACCGTTCTCGCAGGTAACAGATGGCCTCTCGCTATATCAGGCAGCTACCAGTATTGAGGATAGACGAGAGGTTGTTTATATTTAGTTGGGTGCCTTGCTGGACGGATGGACAGCCTATTGTTCAACATTTCGATTGGATGGTTCGCAGTTGATAAAATTTCCATGGTTGTAGTTATAGGGTGATGCAGCTTCTCAACAGTCGGGCTACAACCAAGGACTGCCCAAAGCGGGCGGCGTTTTTGGAAATCAGGAAGAAGGCCTCCACCAGGTCCCTGCCGAAAAAGAACCGAGTTCCTGCTCTCAACGAGGTGAACTTTCCGACCATCCCGGCTCCCCGGCGAGCGATACCAATTCTTCCACCTTTGCAGCCACACAAACGGCTGGCGGCTGCTGCAGCATCAGTTCAAGCACCAACATCATTCACCAACGAATGGCCCCCGTTTGTCCCCCCTGGACGCGAGCCCCTTCCGGCCGGGGGCGACCCACCGCTCTACACATCGGAGCAGCTAGTTCCGATTTTCACCCAACTGGCAACGCGACTACGCGGTTGCAAAACTCGCTTCGACCAGATCTTCACCCTGGGCATGTTCGTCATTGAAAATGGCTGCTAGAGCGGGTCTGGTCAATTGGAACGCTTGTTCACTAAAGAGCAAAATCATCGAGCTCAGCGATTTCCTTCAGGAGAAGAAGATTGACGCGGTTTTCATCACCGAAACCCATCTGAAGCCCGAGGTAAGTGCAACAATTCCGGGCTTTAGGCTGGTGAGGTTCGATCGAACAAGCTCCAGAGGGGGAGAAGTGGCAATCGCCGGATTCGTCTGGTCCAACGACGAACTAGAGGGCCACTACACCATCCTGAGCCCTGACAGACCTACCCGGTTGACACGGTCCGGGGTCCATGCTACGCTCGACATCTACATCACGAACATGCACGATCACGTCTCCCAGCCGGTCGTCTTCCAATTGCTTAGCTCGGACCACTATCCGGTGGTGGTGGAAGTTGGAACTTCTGTAAATCGGCACGAGCTAACAAGCCGAAACTATCATCGATTGAACTGACAGCGGTTCCAGCAGTGCGTCGACAACACCTTCGATTACGAGGTGCGTCCGGAGACGCCGGAAGGTATCGACCGCCAGCTGTGCGCTATCGAGGAGGCGATCTCGGTGGCCCGTGAGCAACATGTACCGACGGCTCGGCAGGTAAGCAACTCCTTAAACATCGATACACTCACCAAAGATTTGATTCGATTGCGGAATGTCACTCGCAGGCAGTTCCAGCGTACTGGACTGCCTGAACTTAAGGCACGCTGCAATCGAATCACAAAAATTATCAAGGCCGGAATGGTGGACCTCAGATCTTCTCCCAGATTATGCTAAGCCGTTCTGGAAAATGACCAAAGTTCTAAAATCCAAGCCTCGGCCCATTCCACCTTTGATCCCACTAGACAATAATTCCTGGAGGAACTTCCGAAGAAATTCCTGGAAGAACTTACGCAGGAGCTTCGGGAAAAATTCCTGGAAAAACTTCCGGAGGAATTCCTCGAGGAACTTCTGATAAATTGATCCAAACTTCAAAACAGTTTGGAAAACATAGATCATTTGGCTCGGTTATCACTGAGTTTCAAATCGCACGCGTGTGCCCTAATTTTTTGTATGGATATGATTGGTAGCTGTCAGATTTACATCGAGCGCAATTGACCCGGTAAACCAATTGATTAAAAGTCCAGAATTGTGTTGAGAACCGAGAATATCTGGTTTAAGAAAAACTGAGTGGAATATCATACGCATGGGCTCCACGGATTTGCATGATCATGACTGGTTGATCCAAATTCAAGAACAGATTGGATAACCTAGAACATCTGGTGTGCATATATCTAAGTTGCAAATCAAACACGTGGACTCTGCGAACTTATTGATTTGAGATACAGGGGTTAGACAAAAAGGTTGAGATAGGTAAAATTTAGTTGAAATTCCAATCAGCATAACTTTGCGTAGAAAAATCCGATTTTGATGAAACCAGGACCATGAGCCATGAGCCGGAAATAGCCATATCTCAGCGTAGTTTTTAAGGATTCTCGATCTACAGCCAGCATTGATCAGCATATTAGTTCTAGTTTCTGGGGAAAGCATAAAACATGATGGAAGTAAACGTCACATAAAATATCAAGCAGAAAAAAAATGCATTTTTAACATACCCTCGGAAAACCCTGAACATCTCCGGTGGCCAAGGGCCAACCTAAAGTCTTGCATAGGGACAGTAAAGTTTCCGCGTCCGCTGGTCCTAATTTTATCGAAATCGGATTATTCTACGCAAAGTTATGCCGATTTGAACTTCGACAAAATTTGAACTATCTTAACCTTTTTGTCTAACCCCTGTAGCTGTCGAGCGCAGTTGACCTGGTAAACCAATTGATCCAAACACCAGAACAGTTTGGAGAGTAGTTTGGAGTAGTTTTCTTCGACAAAATTCGCATACCATCTTTCTCAGTAATAGAGGTCATTTTGATGTCGCTAGGGATGTCCAGAAGAAGCCTTTTGTTCACACATAGTATAGTCAATGCTAGAATAGTGTTATAAAACATGTTTGAAACCTAAAAGTGTTGTTCACACTGAAATATGTCATATAAAGTAAATTTTACTGTATTTTGAAAAATAAACTTTCCTTAATCAAGCCTCTCTAGGGAAAAAATGAGCATCCCTAGAAACATTACTCATAAGTATGGTACACTGAGAAAATTGTTCGTATTAAATACATTTGTCGCAAACATATTTTTTTGCAATTTGTGGACTCAAATATATGCAATTTGTATCCACATAAATTAATGGAATTTTGCCAATAAAAATGTTTGGAATTTTCGCAGGGTAAAACTAGATGAGAAGGGTAAGACATCCGTAAAAGAATTGCAAAATCGGTCAAAAGACGCCTGAGAACCAGCTGTTTGAAAATCTAGTTCCCATGATTTTTTGATCACGGTATTCATGATGTTAACAGAGCTTCGAGCGAGTGCAAGATGTTACAAAGTCTTGCCTAAAAATTGTTCGCGTGCCTTTTGATTTATCTGCTTCCTGTATATGGGAGGCGGTGTATTGTAACATATTGGCGTCAACACACCCTAGCTCTGCATTCCCTCTCTTTCTACTGTATTACGGTCAACATTCGTAATTTTTTTTTATTTTGGGGCGCTTTTTAACTGCAAAACCTAATTAAAAAGTCAGCGCAACGTCAAAATGTGATGCCAAAATCCCATTCACATTTTGTACACATTGACGCTTGTCAAAACGCCCCAATAAACGAACGGCATTCGCAAGTTGGGGTGAGGTCATGCTCATATTAGCAAACGATCACTTTACTGTATTTCGTAAACTCAACCCTACCGCGAGTCTTTCGGTTCCTTAAATCTAACATTATTGTATAAGAATTAAGGCGAAAACGGGAGGGGGGTCCCGTAGCGTAGTTGGCTACACGTTCGCCTTACAAGCGAATGGTCATGGGTTCGATTCCCAGCCCCTTCACCAAACCCTCGCCAGTCACCGGATCCGCAGCCTATACGGTGTCGTTTGGGGTACGCGCCTTACCGTCACGGCTGCCTGATGACGACTGACAACTTGTTCTTCTCGGAGACATTCCTCCAACGTTACCCGGATAAATGGCAACCGAACAATGCAACGATCAATGGATAGACGACATGGACAAACGGACACAATGGACTCACGACGAGATGGACTGGCACCGACAACAACAATGGTAATGGAAATCTGAAAATAGATTCTGTGTGGATTCTGTATGTAAGAACTCAATAAAACACAACTTGATTGCTTGGCGTTCAGAACAAAAGTGCTTTATTCATCGCATTGGGTTTCTATGATCATTCTCATAATTCATAGCTTAGTACATCCCTCCCCTAATCAATATAAAGTAGGGTAAATGATATATTTTGGACATGTACATATTTTGGACAAGCCTGAGCTTCTTCGATCAATTTTAGATAATGTGTAGGAAAATTTTTATCGAAAGTATGATCATTGCATACTTTTCCCTCAACTCTAGCGGCTCCTGATGAGAATTCACAAATCAACTATTATTTATCTTTGAAATTATCTAAAATGTAAAGCTATCTACCAAAGTGCCTGCTGGATGCCAGTATGCAGGAGAATATGCATTATAGGACTCTTCGTAACATGCACCTGAAACACGTTTAAATTGGTTCAAACGGCAATCTTGAGGTCCGGCGGCCAAAGTTAGATTGTAATTGACATGCTAACATATTCCAATCGCTTAACATGCACTAGAGACGGGTGAAAAAGGAGTGACCAAAATGAAGTTATGTTTTTATTCATCAGACATTTATTGGTCACCCCATGTACAGTACATGGATGAACCATTAATTGCCAACTTTCAGGCTGTTTTCAATGATATCGTCAAGATTGCGAAACAATGTTAATTTCTGGTTTATTCTATGTCAGTTAAGCAAATAAATGCATTTAAATGAATGTGGATACGTGTAGGTAAGTCATACCATCGAGATCTGTAGGTGGCCATTTTTAAATTGGGAGAAAATGACTCTGTCCAAAATATATGCATTTTCCATGTCGAAATTATATATTTGATGTCCAAAAAGTAAATATTTTAGTTCGCAGTATATCACAGTTTACACCTAGTAAACGTAATTTACTCAAAAATTGGGCAATGGAGACACAAGACTAATCATAGGTTATGAATTTGGATGAACCTAGTGGTTTTCAATTGTTTTATACTATTCAATCTCGATATATTTTCTAATGAATGTCTTGCGCTTGTCCAAGATACATCATTTACCCTATTTTATGAAATTATTCAATTTAATTTAGTAACATAATCTTTTAGATATTCTGGTTGTCGATGCTTTCTTGTAATACGGTTGCGTATCGGGCCACTCTTGGACTCGGTAGGGTTTTCAGATCCGTGCGTATCTTGATTCGAAGTAGAAGGTCCGTGCGTATCTTGATTTGAAGTAGAAGGTTCCTGCTTTGCATCTACTAAATGGTCTTCATGTTTCAAATCGTTGAATGGACTGCTGGAAATAAAGATCTTTACATGGTTAACGTGTCTGTCGAATTCCACCCCAGTGGAAAGATTTTTTAATGTTAGACGAGTTCCGTTTTTCTTCAGTACAACATGAGGTTGTGGATCGAAAGTGGGGAGCAAGCTTATTTCGTTTGATTACATTCTTGATCACATGATGATCGCCGACATCGACAGTAGAACTTTTGCTTTCCTCCTCTGACTTCCATAAATCTTCCCTTTCTCCTTTCTCTTTCCTATCCACATCTGTAACTTCTTTCCTGATATCGTGCCCTTTGCGTTGAATAAAATATCAGGTACTTTATCCCTCAAATTCCGTCCAAATAGAAGTTTCTCTTTGTGGTGATAGTTTAGTGATCGTATGTGGTGTGTTGCGGTAAGCTAACAGAAAATCGTACAGATCATTTTTCCAATCCTGCCCATTGCAATGCTGATTTTTCTCACAGTTTTGAGTAAGGTTCTGTTGTGGCGTTCTACTAATCCATTTTGAAACGGCGCATATGGAATTGGAGTGGGTCAGAGTTATTCCAAAAGTTTTACAGAAATTAAGGCGAAATCCTCAGATGCGAAAAGGAGGCCCATTATCACACACTAGTTCATCAGAGTAGCCAAATCTTGCAAAGATTGTTCTTAGTTTGAAAATCGTTGTTTTAGCGGTTGTTGAAGTCAAAATTTCAATTTCAGGATATCTTGAAAAATAATCCTCTACTACTAGCAGATGCACCCGTTTGTCACTTCTGTGAAATCTATTGCTAACTTTTCCAAGGACTATCCGGTAAAGGGTGATCTAAATCCATGGGTTCAGTAGTCGGTTCCGGAAACCAAAAAGACAACCTTGACATGAATTTACGTATTCCTCTACCATAGTGTCAATCCTTACCCACCATACTTTTTCTCTTAATCGTTTCTTCATTGCTGAGCTTCCTAAATGAGGTTCATGTCTGAGATTCAAAACCTTCATCTGCAGACTACGTGGAATAATTATTTTCTTATTTTTAAGGATAATGTCTCCATCCGTTGACAGATCATTTGCGATTAATTTGTAACTTGCTAGAGTTTTCGGCCATCTGCGAGATGGGTATGGCATCCACTGCAGAAGCTCTGTTAGCTCTACGTCATGTTTAGTAGCTTTGATAATTTCGTCAAGCGAGATAGCTATAGGGCAAATGTCTGTTGAAATTAAACGAACTACTCTTTCACATTCCTCATCATAGCTTTTGTCAACATGGTTCCGGTATCTTGGCACAATCGAGAAAGAGTGTCCGCAATGTTTGACTTCCCTGGTCGGTACAGAACTTTGTAGTTGTACGACATCAGCCCGAAGCTTCAGCGCTCAATTCTTGCGGATGGCTTAACTCTATCACCAAAAATTGAAACCAGGGTTTATGATCAGTTATTATCCAGAATGGTATCCCATAAAGATAATGATGAAATTTCTCCGGAGCCCAAACCAGCGCTGGTGCTTCTTTCTCCGTTTGTGCATAACGTCTCTCTACTTCCAGAAAGTGTCTTCGAGGCATAGCAGATTATTTTAAACAAACCATTTGCAGTTTTCTGATAGAGAACCGCACCTAATCCTACGGGACTTGCGTCGGTTTCAACAAATGTCTCTAATGTAGGATCAAAAAATGCTAGTGTATCAGACCGGCTCAGCAAATTCTTCAGCTGGTTGAATGCATTCTCGTGTTCCTTTGTCCATATAAAAGGAACTCCTTTTCGAGTCAATGCGTTAAGCGGACTCGATAGAGAAGAAAAATGTGGTATGTGTCGATTTATAAATGTTGCAAGTCCCAAGAAGCTTCGAACTTCCTCGGTGGATCTTGGTTGGCGAAACTTTTTGATTGCCTCCAATTTTTCTAACGATATCTTAACTCCCTCTGGAGACAGATGGAATCCAAGAAACTCTAATTCGTTCGCACATTATATCGTTTTTTCATGGTTCAAAATCACGTTATGCTCTTTTAATCGGGTTTTAACCAAAGCTTCCCTGACTGATAATGTCTCAGCGTCTGGAGCATGGATCAATACATCGTCGATGAAAATTATGTTTCATGGAAAATCTCCTAAAATGGTTTCCATGCACTTTGAAACAACTCCAGGGGCTGCCGATAGACCAAAAACTAACCGTTTATATCGTATTAGACCTATTAAAATGTTGTGCTTTAAATTTGTTCGGATTATTCCCAGTTATAATTCAAATCTTACCTAATGGCGAAATAAATGTAGTTATATAGCGGCAATCTTCCCGCAACATAAGTTGATAGAATGCGTGCTTAATGTCGAATTTCGAAAACACCTTACTGCCTCGTAATCTGGCGGTCATCTGTTCCATAGTAGGTAACGGATGTACTTCCCGAACTATGGCCTTATTAGCTTCACGCAGATCAATAATGATCCTTACCTCGTTTGAACTTTTGCGTTTTAACGACTCATAGAAACCCATTCGCACGCCCTCATTCAACCCGCTCGATTACATCTTGGCTCATTAACTCTTTAAGTTTTAGTATGGTGATCTCTTCCAATGGAATTGGAATACGACGATAACCTTGTCTTTACAGGGGTATGGATTTATCAATCTTTATAGAGGCACACATGCCTAAATATTCAATTTGTGGAACAGTGGTTAACAAGATCTTTTAGTAAACTTTGATTATGTTGTTTACCTTTGATAGATGGAAACGTTTCATTTCCCAGCGATCTCAGAAATTTCACCACTCCCCTAAACGTTCCACCGTTTGTCCAGAGAGGAGTGAATGTTTCCCATCTTGAATAACAAAGAAGGTTGTCCGGCAGGATTGCTCTCCCACTGCGATCATTGCGTCTACCTCTCCTAAGACTATCAACGGTTTATTTGATCCGTAGGCTTGAAATATTTTATCGCTTCCCTTTCTGATGTCGTAAGCTTCAAATCACTCGTCTATGCCGAGCACGTCCTCATCGGCTCCTGTATCGATGATAAGTCGAAGATCGACCCCACCTACTGCGGCGATTGTTGTACGCTTTCCGTTCAGGTGAAAAAGTTCTCGAATTTCCACACTTTTTGTGACATCATCAACTTCCCGCACGAACTTCGGTTTTGGATTTGCATAGCTTCCATGATTTTGTTGATCTGACCTTTGCTTCCGTCCTTCAATCGACTTGGGCTGTCTTTGAAATGGTTTCTTTGCCCCTCTACAACAACAGCGTGCATAATGGCCTAATTTGTTGCATCTGTTGCATCGTGATCCTCGAGCTGGGCATTAAAGGATCTACTGACGGCCTATGATTTCCCGAACATCTGACGCAAGACAATTTCTTCGTTCTGTGTACATTGTCGGCGTTCAGGATAAGCATTGACTTCAATGTTATCAGGCGATTTGAATCGAATTTTCGTGGACCTGTTTTGAAATATTTCTAAGAAGGTTGTAAAATAAACATAGTTTTTTTTTAATTTACCTGTTGGTTAACAGTTTCATACGTGCGCCCAATTTTCAAGATTTCGTCCAGTGTTGTGTCACATTCCAAATATTTAGGCTCTCAAGCTTGTCGTCATTTTGAGTAGCATAAACAATTTGGTCCATAACCATGCTATCTACTTCATCAAATGGAAGCTTACACATTGCTGCTTGAGTTTTCCAAGCGTACACAAACTGATCCAGTCTCTCGTTTGGACTGAAAGTCATTTGTCGGAACTTCAACCTTTCGTAGCGTAGAGACATACGTGGGGAGTAGTAGTTGTCCAGTGCCTCCATCGTTGCACGATATTGGTTGTCCATCAAATTATCACTAACGACAACATCCTTGGCGATTTTCCTGATGTCAGGTCCACCAAAACATAATAATGCCTTATGTTTTTCGTCACAGTCATGTACTTTCTTTAAATCCAAATAAGCCACAAATTGATCTCTCCATTCCTCCCAACGGGAATTGGTAGATCCGGGTCCGTGTTCGCAGAATGGCGCAATATTATACGTTAACTGCAATATACGAAGGTCTATCACATGTGTAACAAACCATGCAGGTTTTGCTGTTTCCATGGTTTCGTATCAAGGGTTATAAAACAAATCTCGAGCAGCTTGTGACCGACTTCGAGATTGTTTTACTTTTGCTATAGTAACCTTTTTCTGTTTGTAATTTTTCTCTCTGTATCTCCAAATAGACTAGGATAACGTATATCCCCTTTATTTGGTATCAGAAACGGACTAGAATTTTTTTATAATTCCCTTCGTTTCTTGCTAGGATTAGACTGAAGCTCTTAGCACTTCCTATAACCCGTACAGCGATTTGGAATACGTAGTTCGTTTCGCTTAAACTTCCATAGCAGTAGACTAGAACTCGTAGTTCTCTATACTGAATGAATTTTTTTTCTATTATGAGCTGGCTTTTCGCATTAGGAAACCATTCTGAAGCTGAATCACAATTGCTCAATTTGGATTTGCTAATACACTAACACTGAACCTGTTCTGTTCTTTTTTTTTTCTTACCGAAGACATCTTGAAAGGATATATAGGTGAAATTTATTTCCTCTTGATGTTTCTCGGGGTTCGTCCAACAAAGCAAAGTCGTTCCTTGAAGTCCTCGTCGCCAAATGTAAGAACTCAATAAAACACAACTTGATTGCTTGGCGTTCAGAACAAAAGTGCTTTATTCATCGCATTGGGTTTCTATGATCATTCTCATAATTCATAGCTTACTACACTGTATAGCAGAATACCACAGTAGATCTCGGCACAGTAGCGGTTAAGTAACACTGAGTGCCTAACAAATAAATAAAGGAAAAAAAAAGGCGAAAACGGTAAACTAAAATTTGGAATACATGATTTTGGCTCCGTTATGCCTTACATATAACATATGAGCTTACTAAGTAAACTGCGATAACGATTAAACGATAACCAAAATATAACCTTTTCGTACCATCTTAGAATAAGATTCCATTCGGATCCCGATTGAGATTCCATTCGAATCCAAAACAAGATTACATTACAAAAGGGGGTTGCATTCGAATCCCAAATGAGTTTCTTTTCGAATTCCATTCAAATCCCAAATCCATTCGAATCCCGATTGCAATCCATCCGAATACTAAATGCATTTCATACTGTAGTTGATAAGATTGGTATTAGAAGTTATGATAAAATTATTCTATCAAAATACTATTATCATCAATTTATTGAGTAACACGAATCAACGTGTATTGAGCTTATTTGAGCTCCATGGTATCGCAAAAATGTGTTCAGAACGAATCGACGATGGAAATCAGTTTGCTGAGCATTGTTGTGGATAACGGTCGAGCTTAGAAACCTCGTCCGGTCACGACACATACGAATCCCACAGCGGATTCCATTCGAATCCCAAATGAGATTCCTTTCGAATACCAAATAGGATTCCCTTTGAATCCCAAACGGGTCCATACGAATCCCGAATGGGATGCAATTTAAATCTCAATTGGAATCCCATCATAATCCTAAATTGGATTCCATTTTTACTCCAGAAGGGATTCTAAACCCGAGCAAAGTTTGCAAACAAACTGATAACACCTTTTGGTTATCAATTTTGCGAAAACTCAGTTTGTTCTCATTGTGGTCGAATAAACAGCCAACATAACACAATCAATAACAATAAATTGATGCTGTGAAAACATTTTAATAGCTCACATTGTTATCGTTATGAACAACTTGATAAGTAAACTTGTTATATTAATTTATTTATTCAACATCACATTATGTTATCAGGCAGATGTTCTTGTCAAACAGTGATAACGGGAATTTTACGGAGATTTGATAACAAGTTCTGTTACCAACATGATATTTGTAGCCACCACTAATTAGGGTGCTTTTTCTCCTATTTTTGTAATATGATGCGTTGAAAATAATGAAAATATCGCGAAAAATAAATTATAACAAATTTATTGATTTCATATTCCGGATGATACAGATATTTTTGAGTTTAGAACGCTTACCAAACATCTTATTATTTTCCTCAAAATAAAAAAAGTCCAATTTTTTGACTACATCAACGCTTATCTGGTTAAAACAAAATCAACTTCACGACATGTTAAAATTATCGCTGATACCATGGAATCCTTAAGAAAAAATAAAATTGAATTAACGCGAAGCGTTTGCAATGACCCTTGTCATCAGGTGGCCTACGCCTTTGTAGCACACGTTAGCTGCTACAGCATCATCGCGTAGGAAAATACGGCGCTCGTTTAGACGTCCTATAAACATAAAATAATAATATTACGAGATTGCAATAAAACCAAAAACTAATCTACATACGTTTTATCCACTTTACCTTCACCGGGTCCAGTTGTATTTTTCCTGTTTCTCTGTTCACTTCGTGGTTCATGGAGGGCATATTCTCAGAGGACCCCATATCGCTTTTCTTTGGACGGCCGGGGGGATTGTTTGATGGGCGCCCCGTTACTGAGCGTCCAACCAAACCATCTGGGAATAACTTCATCATGAGGAACTTCAGGAACAAATAGTCGCTGTCACCAGCTTCATGGGACAATCGTATTAGAACTTCACAATCCAGAAACTCCTCTTCCTCCTCATAAAATGGCTTCTCTGGCCTTGGTAGAAGTTTCGATGTTAGAGAATCTAACAGCCTCGTGTATTGAGCTTTTAGCTGAGCGTTCTCTAAAAGCAATGCATCCCTCTCTCTCCGCAAAGATTCCATCGAAGCTTTATGTTTCTCAACCTCGTCAGACTTTCCACAAGAGCAACCTAAAAGACAAACAAATAAATTAATAGATGAACTGTTCTTGAATTGGAAATAAAAATTACCTGATTGAGCATCCATCACAACTACACCCGGTGACGATGCGCATAGTGGATTGGCATTCTCGTTAAGGGACTCGATACGTACGATTTTGATCGTATTATCATCAACATTGATATCAGAGACCGACGGAACTGTCTCCCAATCCTGCAGCAACTGCTCAATAGATCTTCGGCGGCCATAGGTATGCAATAGTGGCCCCAGAGTTGGTACAACCGATGTTTGACTCATTTCAGCATCAACCTCTTCGGAATTGGAATAGAAATCAAAGTTTTGCTCCGAGAGCGTGATCATTTGTGCACCGGAAGGTCCAGGTGGAAGGTCAATTGACTCCGCTTCGTTTTTTTGCTATATGTTAAAATTTTAAATAAAACTGTATTAGAGAAAAACACTAATCTACGTCGTGCTATTTGGGGGAACTTTTATAAGAGTCACACAAAAAGCAAAAAGATGGGATCAGGTTGTAAATTTGTCCAATTTTGGCGTTATGTTATCGGATCCTTCTTTAGAGGTTATGTTTACCTTCAGCTCAGGAATCGTTTGGGCAACGAACCATGCGTTTTTATTCGTTGCCTTTTTCAAAAGATTTTTCTTTGCCGCATTCAACCTTCTTCGAGCCATCGTTTGGCACACTATTTAACAATTATACTGTTTAACAATTATAATATTTAACTTTTAGATTAAATAATAGAATCACTGTAAAACATCGATGGCAATATGACATGTGGTCAACCGAAAAATCTCGAAATATATAGAGTAATAGGGATGGCTATTATTTTTTCATTACCGAATATGTTCGAAAATACAAGATCGATTACCTTTATTTTTTATAATCGATGAAATAAAATATGGTATGAGTTTATATCGGACAAGTGAATTGAGCAAGTCGCTTGACTTGAACGTCAATTAAAAGTCTACACACTTTAGTTCAACTCACTTGGACGAAAAAAAAAATAGCCGGAGAGAAGGTTAAGTGACCCACGCTGGCGCTGCGCACCGAGCTGCCGACTATTGCCTCTGGCCTCCTAGGCAGAGACCCGAACAACCCACTTCTTGCGAAGGGGTTGTCGCCTACACTACTAGGGGCCATCCAGAAACCACGTGGTCATATTTTTGAAGATTTTGTGTGCGTTTGTGCGTGCGCAGGTATATGCAAATTAATAGATATATTTCTCGGAACGTAGCATTATATTTTTTACCGAATAAAAGAAAGGTTGTATACCATCTCTTGGATTTTTTATATGAAGTATGATACCTCACAGGGTGTTCCTTTTCCCCGAAGACATTCAGTGGTTCGCAAATTGAGAATAATAACATTTTAAATTTGGAAATAAGCGCTAGTTATGGACCCCCTAACGATTGAAATTTTCTTCAGATGCTTCGCTAAAGTAAGTTGCTTAACCTCTTGTCATTCTGTGGCATCAGATTGCACACAGAACACACAAAAACATTCAGTTCTATTTCTACAATCGAAGGAAATTCAAACTCATTTTTGCCTTTCTCGTACAACAGAGTTGTACTGAAAGGCTATCATTTCACTCCAAGAACGAACTTTTTATAGAAGACCCGGAGACCCATAGTGTTATATACCAATCTACTCAGCTCGACGAGCTGAGCACATGTCTATCAGTCCGTCTTTTTCTTTTGACAGGTGGAAACAACGTTTAGATTATTTGGAGTGTGTATAATTCCCATTGGTCTCGAAAAATTTAATCAAATGCGTGATTTTAGATTATATTTTGATCTGCATGGTTCACGTCACAATGTCGAAAACACCCTCTGACGATTATTTAATATTAATAGCACTCACGTTCTTACTGCAAAGAGCAGCGCGAAACATTTTTTGTTAGGGAATCAGAGGCAACGGAAACTGTCAAAACGTACGCAATCGTATCCATTGTGTGGGGCTCTTTAGAACTTTAGAAGTGCAAACGAAAGTGCGACATATAATCCTGATTTAAAATAAAATGCAAAATCGATTTTTCTCACATCGATTTACAAAAAATATGGACATCCCTACAACCTTCTACAACAAGAATAACATTTAATACGTATGTACAATACAAGGTACGCTCCTACTAGAAATGACATTACAACAGTGACGTCACACGACTGAATGCAAAAGAAATCCATAAGCAACCGCATGCATTATAGACTAACGCAAAATGGACTCCTCCAAGAAATTATGACGTTTGAGCATAATGAACGCAAAATGAACTTTTGTTCGAGTGGATCGCTCAAATGTCAAAATCCGTCAGGTGAGTGAATTTGGTGAACCCCTGCATAAGTCTATCTCGGTTTATTCAAGCGCCGATATTGGTGACGTCATATGAAAATAAATGTTTACATACGTATGTGGATTGCCTTGTTCTCCATATACCGTGACATCAGCTTCTACCAGCAACGGTTTTATTCATTTTTATTAAATTCTACCCTCAATTTTAGTTATTCAGTTAATTAAGTTCTATTATTTTTACATCTGATAAAGCGTATCTCTCAGGAAGTAAACGTTTTAGAATGAGTGAACGGCGTAATAAACGGCATTACTTTTTATCAAACGAGTATGACAACAAGAAATATATAAATATATCTTCTCTTATATATAAAAATGAAATGGTCTGTGTTCGTATCCGCATAACTCGAAAACGGCTGGATGGATTTTTTTCATTTCTTCAGCAGAAACATTCGTTATAGTTTCCGACGGGTTTATATGATATTTCCTAATGGGAAAATTACGAGCAAAGTTGAGCAAACCGTGAATAACTAAAATTGTGATGCGAACTTTGCATGGACAGTTTGCACATTCTCGCCTACTATGCAGGACAACGTCTGCCGAGTCAACTAGTAATATATAAATATATACAAATAATAACGATCAAGTTTGTTTAAGAATACATAATTTTGAATGAAGGCCAAAGCAAATTTTTACTTACAACCTGAGCTGGAAAATTTCAGTCAGCTTGAAATAGTGACTCCCAAAGCATGTGCAAAAATGGTACCGGACTGTGTAGCTGAACAGTCTTGTAAGCAGGATGAAATATCTTTGATTGGAATTCAGAGTGCGAATAGTGACTCCAATGCCGATGAAGACTTATATCAGGAAGGAACAGAGACATCAGGTGATGAAAACGGGACGGAAGCAAACGAAGCTGATTGCCCAGAAATAAATCTCAGTGAACGATTCATACTCAATGAGGTATACTTTCCAAATAAATATTTATAGATAACCGGTAAATGTCGTATGTTGTGATAATTATGCTATTCTATAAAAAATATAAGAAAGTCTCTTTTTTCAATGCCTCTACATTCCAAATGGGAACTTAAATTAATTTTCAACTTAGTGTGTTATTAGTTAATAAAAATTAGAACATTATTTTGAGATTTTAGTGGAATGTCTTCTTTAGTTATAAGACAGTTTTAATACAAGTGAGTTTATAAAGCTTTTCTATGCCTGCCATTGCATGAGTTTTACCATGTGTGGCAGGAACAATGGATTCACAATAATAGGAATCGAGAATAATTCTCTCCAGAAAATATCCTAGACCGGACAGATAATCAAACTATTAATCTTCATTGACAATCCTATGTCTTTACTTTTGATTAAAACTGTTCTATGTTACAACAATTTCGACACCTAGACGGTGCAACATATTTTTAGTTTCAATGCTCAATGTAATTGGTTGTTTTTTAACTTGATTCTTATTTTTCAGGGATTTGTTGACGGAAGCGCATCGATGAAATTCAATTCCGATTTGACCGCAGCTGAAGTCCGTTATATGATTCTCAATTATTTCATCAAGCATCGTCTCACGCAAAAAGCTTTGGTAGATCTCCTAAAAATGTTCAATGTAATGGCAGGATCGAAATTATTCCCAGAATGCTTCGAAGCATTAAATGCATCTTTTCCTGACCCGTACAACTATTCGAGGGTATACTACTGTACAGTATGCCAATGTAGACTTGGAAAATCTACGCCAACCAAACATGATGTTTGTCCGATCGCTGAATGCGGTGGTAACAAATTTGATTTTTTTATAACCCTTCCTATCGAGCAACAGTTGAGAGAGACAGTGATTAAATATCGTAAAGGAAATGAATTACGAAAAATATGTCAGAAGTGAAAATATCAGCGACATCAACCAAGGAGAAGTGGTAAAAGAAATTCGGGCTAAAATCCAAGGGAATGTTATAACTTTGTCAGTTAACACTGATGGCGCAGCTGCATATCGCTGGAGTATAAATAAGCCTTGATATCCTATATTTGTCGTCGTTAATAATTTGCCACCCCGTATTCGTTTCGATAAGAATAACTTGTTGATGGCCGGCATCTGGTTAAGTAAGGGTGAACCAAATATACCTCTTTTCTTTGAAGAGTTCTGCGAGGAAACCATAAAACTGAGCAAGAACTTCTTCGTTGAATCTGATGTATATAACGTAGTGCTCGTTCAGAATTGCTTGGATTCTGTTGCAAGACCGAAACTTCAAAACTCTACTCAATTTAATGGTAAGTTTGGATGTTCCGTTTGCTATCACGAGGGTAAGCTTGTTTAGGACAACCAGATACGTTATCCATCCAAAGCGGGTGACAACAGAAATCATGCTGAAACTCGTCTTCTGATGATAGAAGCACACAACACAGGGACACCCATTAAAGGAATCAAAGGCCTTTCTGTTTTCTTAAGCGTTCCTCATTTCAATATAGTAAAAGGTATATTTCTTTATCATTATGCATTTGATTGTACTAAATTTTAATTTTGTCTAAAGGTTTTCCGCCGGAATATATGCATTCAGTTCTGTTGGGCGTTGTCAAACAATTATGGGAACTATTTACGGCATCGTCAAACGACACCAAACCATACTACATCAGGCACGAGATGTGACGAGGCAGTCGAGAAAAGAATGATGGACATCAGGACACCTAATTTATTCCCACGGTATCCCGGAAAAATCGAGGACATGAAAAAAAATAAGGCAAGCGATTGGGAAAACATGTTGTTCCATTACTTTTATCCATGTTTCGTCGGGATCTTGCCAAAAAAGTATTTGGACCACTTTATGCTGCTATCCTCAAGTATTTTTCAGCTTCTCGAAACTAACTTAACAGAAAACATGATCGCAAAACTTAAAAAACAGTTACAGGATTTCGTTCGAATATTCCAAAAACTATACGGAGAGGAGAACATGTACTTCAATGTTCATGTGTTGACTCATTTAGCAGATTGTGCAAAATACTTTGGAGCCCTGTGGAACTCATCACTTTTTCCATATGAGAATGGGAACGAGATGATTTTGGGATTCAGAACGGGAAATAACCATCCAGTTGTGCAAATAACAAACAAATTTATTTTGAATAGTATTTGCCACAACCAATCTTTTTTTGAGAACGAATTGACGACGTGGCATTCTCAACTTTGGAGCAGTAGATCTAGCCGACGTTTCAAATTCAATCCAGAATTTGTTTTTGAATTGCCTGATACACTCCATATCGATGAAACAATTGCAGAACGAGAGTTTAGTCAGCATGGCAAATTAATTCATGAAGGAGTTCAGTATTGCTCTAGGGAGAGTTGTAAACAATTGGCTTACGATGATTCTTTCATAAAAATTGGGACTGAATTTTTCAATATTGAAAATGTACTAGTCGATCGGAATGATAAATACTATATTATTGGGAGAAAATTGTACACAACCGAAATTTTCAATAACATGCATTCGTATAAAAATAGCACTGAGCTCCATCTTAAGTTAATCCAGCAGCAAATTCGGCCGTGTGTTAGCATTTCTGTTTTAAAAAGCAATAGTTGTGTCCAATACATTTCAGCATGCAAGCCTAACACGCAAATTAATTAGAATTGTAAGTATCAGTCATGTGCGTATTTCATAAAATAAATTTAAAATGAATGGCAGAGGTGAACCATCCAAGAGCTGAAAGCCTCTTTAATAAAGAAGAAAAAAAAAATAAAATGAAAACTGGTTATTTTATCTTGACTTATTTCTGAGGATAACAACTGAGAACTTAATTAGTTACCACATAACAATTTAATTTGATAACAAGGAAAGCATAATGAGTTCTAGATAACAAAATCATTTATCAAGGTGATATCCAACGTGTTGTTATACTTTGCCCGGGAACGCATTCCAAGTGAAACTCCTGTAAAATCCCG
>NW_026943593.1:0-130980 GCF_024139115.2 Armigeres subalbatus | reverse complement strand
GCTATCTCCGCGGATTTGGTAACCGACAAGATAGCGTCTACGGTCGACTTACCCTTTCGGAAGCCAAACTTACTCGATAGACCATCCGCACCCTCCGTGCGTATCAACAACCTGTTGAGGATGATCTTCTCGAGCACCTTCCCCGCCGTATCAAGCAGGCATATTGGTCTATATGCCGACGGATCCCCGGACCAAGCTCTGCCTTTTCCATGCTTCAGGGAAGACTCTCTCGTCCAGGCATCTCTGCATGACAGACCTGAACATCTCGGGAGCCTCAGCAATGGCCGCTTTGATGGCCAGGTTCGGAATACCATCCGGTCCTGGCGCCTTACATACACTAAGGGACTATGCAATCCACGCAAATTCCGCCACAGTTACTCTTCCCTCGTCGGCCGGCGGGAAAACCAGGGTGGCCCCTGGCAGCTCCATAAAGGGAGGCGTGACGTGACGTGGGTCGTGACGTGGGGAGAGCCTCGCGATGATCCTCTCCTGCCTCTCTGGAGACCGCTCTGTAGGGGCCATCGCCCCACGTGTCTTGACCATTACGACCCTATAGGCGTCACCCCATGGATTCGCGTTGGCACTTTGACACAGGCACTCGATGCAGGCTTTTTGACGTAAACTACGTCTAAGGGGAAGACTCTGATACAGGGTGTAAAACGGAAATTTCCAAATTCGAGACCGTCACGAAATTAGGATAGATTTCAAACGCTAATAGCTCCTTTATCTTTCAATGGATTTTCGAGATTTTATTATCAATAGAATCGGCAACTCTCCAGCAATTTTTTAAGCCTATTGGAATTATTGATTATCAACGTAAAAACATTAAAAATTCCAAATCTTTACCAACCCAGTAAAATTTCGCAGTTTCATTACGACCGCCGTCTGCGGTTGGTTCTTGCGCTCTACTTTTGTGCGGTGATTCGCTCAAAAAGTACAAAATAGAACCAGAGCAATGACCGCGGTCGGAGAAAAAAGTAGTGTTTATGAAAAAGTGCTACAGATGCTGGACATGTTCATGTAAGCAAGAGATGAATATTAAAATTGATTATCAACTTTAAACAAGGTTACACTATAACTTTTTTGACGAAAATTGAGTAAAATTTCTGTGTGATAGAAAGAGAGAACAATGCAATTTTACTCAGTCCCTGAGTAGGTGAAAGTTAGCGAAAGCATTTAATCGCCATTTAATAGGCAATTAACTATGAAATGCATTAATCACTCTAAGTCGAATAACAATCGGAGAAAGGCATCATAACTACTGCGGAATAATAAATTTGGGGTTTTTAAATGAAAATTTTAAATTGTTATATCCAACCATTTTCATATATAGTGAGTTACGCCAATTTTGTTCGAAACATAAATGGATTGGTGTGCGATCGAACATGATTTGCGGAAAAACTACACATTACACGCGGCAAAACGTTTACCAAAACAAACCTTGCTACCTCCCGACCCCATATATCCAACATCCCAATGGTTGTAATTTGACTAAGCACGCACGCGCGGTTTGAAGTTTGTATGAGAATTACTATGAAAACAGTAAATTTTTCGGAAAACCGTTTTGCAACGTTGGTCAATAATATCTAAAAATATATGAGTACGTTGGCAACATAGGAAACTTAGCAAGTGAATAAATCGTCTTTATTGCGAAACCATTCGCTGCTTGCAAGAAAAAATATTAAGGAAATACTAAATCGTGGGAAATTCAATTGAGCACGTAAAAACATAACATATCAATAATGAACATTTTTATTTTCTTTATAACTTTGCTTATGAAAATCCGATCTGTTCGCAACAACAATCGTCTTACAGATTTAGAAATATTCTACGAAGTCTTCGGGTTGATTATATTTAGAGGGAGATCCTCCAGTGCCGGACACATAAGCCATTTAACAAAAAAACTTTAACTATCCGGATTATGTTTTCTTTTATACCATACTAGCAGAACGTACCATGCGTTGCTCTGGTTTTTATGTTCAACGTTCGAAATGTCATTTTCTGCGTTGATTGCGATGCCGCACTCTAGATCATTTTTCGAACGATCGCATTAGGTTTCCTCCAAACTCGCCCTAATATTGTATTTTGACAATTTTCCCAACTTTTCCTTTAAAATTTACTAACCTTTTGCATATAGAAACACAGCTGAGTTATAGCTCAGCTCTTCGTGAGTTATATTGCAAAGGAAGAATAGATAGAAGAAAGAAACACAAAATATGACTATTGACCATTGATGATTCATACAAACTATATTTGAACACGTTTTTCGACGATGAATTTTGGTGAAAAAATTTACGATTCAGAAAAATGTCTCCTAGTACCGGACACTATTGCATCATGTTCAAATGTGACTAACTTCCTGTTAAATGAGTAAAGGCATCATTCAGAATAGTAATATTATTCACGTGCTTTAAGGTAGATACAAATATTTAAAATCTATTTTGTCTCCCCCCCTCGGATTTTGTTTGCCAAAAAATAATATTTTGAGGGGGCAACAAAATAAAATTCGGATAATTTTTAGGATTTTCAAAACATTCTTGAACAAATCCGAGGAGCTTTGATTTTTTCATTTTAATACTTATTTTTTATTATCCCCCCCTTGACCTTTCGGAGACCAGTAGGACAAAAAGTTAATTAAACATTTGTAACGGCCTAAATTGTAAATATTAAAAATTGTTAGTGGAGCTTATTTGACTCTTCAGCCAAATTTTTTACATCCTAATCCAAATTCCCACCTTTTTCAATATCCTCTTCAATTTTTGTTTCTGCTTATTTCTCTGGCTTTCTCAGTAAGAATAAACAATTGAATTGAAGTAAATGTAACAAAACAGGTGTGAAGAATTTTTATTCAACTTCAAATTTTGTACAAAGTTTATCACATGAAGATCTGATATTCCCTGCCGTTAGAAGCTAGCGGGCTTGGTAGTCATATGGCTACTGCTTCTGCCTCATACGCAGGAGGTCGTGGGTTCAATCCCAGGTCCGTTCCATTCTCCTACTTTGTATCTTTCTCTATATTTCTCATGTTCTAGCAATCGCTAGAACTGGAAATGGACTTCCATACCGTTTCCATCTCAATTTCTGTACCTTCAACTTGAATATTCTAACAGTAATCTGCTAGAATTGGAAATGAACTATAAAGCGCGTTTCCAAACATCCAATTAGAAACTCCATAAGTTGCTTTCTCCTATCTATCACATTGGCAGCTCGTTAACCAAGACGGACCTCTGCCTCTCCAACCTAACCCAGAAATTCCAACAAATTCCGCATGAACTCGTGGCAAGTGCAGAGGTATATTCGGCTTGCAGTGGGCGAGTGATTGCATCATCATTTCCTCCCCTTCCCTACATTGACTTGCATTCTGACGTGGCAGGCGCCAGTATGACCTAACAAATGAGATCACCAGTACTTGTACATTGAAGATGTGTGCTAGTCCCAAGCAAACATCTCTTGGTTCCCTGTGCAAGAACAGCTGATCTGGTCATAATGGAGTAGCAACTACGAGCAGTCAATCAAGCTCAAGCTCAAGCTGAAGATCTGATATTCCTTGCCGTTAGAAGCCTTTTCAATAGCTTCCTTTTGTACTTAATAAGATGAAGGAGGGACCTCTGCAAGTAGTGTCATTTTAAGAAGTGTCCGGTATTGAGAGGTGTCCGGCGCTGGGAGATCTCCCCCTAAATAGTTAATGATCCGCCTCACGAAACGATCTCTCACATACGGGGCGATGTCTATAGTAATTTCCATACAAACTTCAAACTGCTCGTACTCAGTTATATTATAACCAATTCAGTTGAAAATTTAGGAGGTTCACCAAAACAGCAAATGTTATCGTTCAAGCATAAGGGAGCGCAAAAGTCAAAATTTCAATCACTCTAGGCTCTAACCAAAATAATTATCTTAAGATCTGTTTTACGTAGTTTACGTCGGGCGGTCGTATCTAGTATATAACCCTTTTGATTTTTTTGACGTAGGACTTACGTCTTTCTTTACTATACTGGGTGTCATTTAGATTTTTGGAAATCGAGAGTGTTACGCTAGAAGGGAAGATTTTGAACGTTACTAGCGCCTTTATCTGTCGATGGATTTTTAAGATTTATATATCAATCGACTCGGACACTCTCCAGCAATTTGCCTATTTCATTGAAACTTAAGAATATTAACGACAATCTATTGAAATTTTCAATTTTTGCAAAGCCAGTAAAAATTTCATATGTAGCCAATTCAGTGCATTCCTAACACGGACATCAGAATGCGGTATGTCACGGGCCTTCGAGTCTACCGGAAAATTTTCTTTGTGTATAAAAGAAGCAGTGCCTGCCGTGTGCGAGTCATTACAATTTGTGACAGCAGCGCGTACTGACGTGCTTTTTGCTCGCGCATTTTTTGTTTCGTTCGTTCGTTCGCTGTGTTCACCTACACAGCGACAGCATGTAGTCACCAGCGGTAGAACTGCCGGTGGGTCTGCGAATATGCATGAAAGAAGTGCGCGCATTTTGACGTAGGACTTACGTCTTTCTTTACTATACTGGGTGTCATTTAGATTTTTGGAAATCGAAAGCGTTACGCTGGAAGGGAAGATTTTGAACGTTACTAGCGCCTTTATCTTTAGATGGATTTTAAAGATTTATATATCAATCGACTCGGTTTCTTTCCACCATTTTGCCTATTTCATTGAAACTTAAGATTATTAACGATAAGCTATTGAAAAGTTCAATTCTTGTCAAAGCCAGCAAAAATTTCATATGTAACCAATCCCGTGCATTCCTAACAGGGACATCAGAATGCAGTATGTCACAGGCCTTCGGGTCTACCGGAAGATTTTCTTTGTGTTTAAAAGAAGCAGTGCCTGCCGTGTGCGAGTCATTACAATTTGTGACAGCAGCGCGTACTGACGTGCTTTTTTCTCGCGCATTTTTTCGTTTCGTTCGTTCGTTCGCTGTGTTTACCTACACAGCGACCGCATGCAGTCACCAGCGGTAGAACTGCCGGTGGGTCTGCGAATATGCATGAAAGAAGTGGGCGCATTTTTTTTTGTCATTCTGTGCTTGATGATAATCGGATACAGTGGTGTCGGTTACGATTTATGCAATCGCCCATCGTATCGCTCGGAGATCACGGCTAGAGGCCGATGATGGCTGAGGCAGCGAGGGCAGCGGTGGTGGATGAAGCAGAATATAAATAGAGAGATTTGGTCTTCTCATCTAGGTGATTGGTTTCATAATCCACATGATCCCGGGATGGGTACAAGTCATGTCATATGACTGACCATATGTTAAGTTGTGCTTGGTACTAAACGACACATACATTAAAACCATGGTTATACTATAACAGTTCTGATTCCCCAGCAAACAAAATCAACTACACTGATGAAAATAAAAATTTGATTAAAATAATTACTTCCATTTGTTTGCAAAAGGCATTAGCAATTAAAGATGCACAATCAGTCGTCGACCAAATTTTATGAAATTTGGCCACAATATTCTTTGATATGCAAAGAATGTTTAGGTCAAATTTGAGCCTAGTCAGTCATTAAAAAAAAACCCCTGCCAATAATAGAACAAAACCTGCCAAAGCCGTCATTCCCCCTAAATGCCCTACATTTGCTTGAGTGAATAAGGGCTGAATAGTTAGAAACAAAGTAATTCTAATTATGTATTTAATTATTAGTTTTATTTCCAGAAGTTTTGAATAAACAAATTGCTAAAAATTCTACACAGCATGGAAGTTGACTTTTCAAATATCAATACCTATAATCAAACTCCATAGATCCAAAAGTTAGAAGTAAAAAATGTAAATGTAAATAACGTTACGTGTAAATACGTTACGTCTATACAAGTCCTACGTCTACTCGTGGTTATGTTGAAAACATTACCCATTGCTCGTTTTTTTTGTCATTCTGTGCTTGATGATGGTCGGATGCAATGGTGTCGGTCACGATGGATGCAATCGCCCATCACTCGGAGTTCACGGCTAGAGGCTAGAGGTAGATGAAGAAGGATAAAATTAGCCCAGAGAGATTTGGTCCAGGTGATTGATTTCATAATCTACATGATCCCGGGATGGGTACGAGTCATGTCATATGACTGACCATATGTTAAGTTGTGCTTGGTACTAAACGACACTTACATTAAAACATGGTTCTAATTCCACAGCAAAATAAATCAACTACACTGATGAAGAAAAATTGAATTAAATTCATAATTAAATAATTTCATCTATTTGTAGAAGGCATTAGCAATTAAAGATGCACAATCAGCAATAGTAATAATATATTTTAGATTAGAAAATTGCGCTGTATTACATGTAAATGTTTTAAAAAGTCCACGAAAAATAATTTTCAGAAAAATATTCAAATAAACTTTATCTTATTCTTTGTTATTCATTTTCTGAGAAATTGTATTATTAAACTTGATGTAGACTCGGAGTTTGGAATCAAAGCATTAAATAATTTTTCGTTGACGTATTAGCAGTACCTCCTCTATTATATAAGGGTTACTGCTCCTTGGCTTGTTTCTTATTGTTGTGATTTTTTCAGCAGTAAGCACGCATGTTGGCAAAAAGAAGCAACTAAATTGGTGCTGCATTTCTTTTCTTTGTTTGGAAAACGGGACAGTTCCCCATAATTTTATAAATAGAATTTTCAAACTTCAAATATTATGTATTATCAATAAGAAATCTATAAATGCCCTGCATTTGCTTGAGTAAATAAAGGCTCAATAGAATCAAAGCAATTCTAATTATGTATTTAATTATTAGTTTTACTTCCAGAAGTTTTAAATAAACAAATTGGTAATAATACTACAAAGCATGGAAGTTGTCGTTTCCAATATCAATACCTATAATCAAACTCCATAGATCCAAAAGTTAGAAGTTAAATGTAAATACGTTACGTTTATACAAGTCCTACGTCTACTCGCGGTTATGTTGAAAACATTACCCATTGCTCGTTTTCATGATCTAATCTCAGTCTTCAGAGCGGCTCTAGCAGCCACGAACGCCACCGGTCGTTCAACACGCTCCTCTTTTGTGCGTGCTCGCTGCATCCGCCTCTTTGCCCGTAGGCAGGCGCGGCGCAGGTTCGCAATTGCTTGAGTCCACCAGTAAGCCGGTGGCCTCCCATTCCTAGGGTGGACTTTCCTAGGCATGGTGGCATCGCAGCACTGTCTTTGTGGGATCGCCACAGTGCTGTTTTTATAGTCAACCCTTTCTTCATATAAAATGCTGGTTCGTTGAGGTTGAATGATCTGCAGCAACACATCGAGCACCACCACCAATGCGATGGATTTTCTTTGAAAATGTTAATAGCGCCTCCGTGATGCTGTGTCCGCTCCGCTGCGATCGCTTTGATGCGTGTGCTCTGCGTAAAATCTTGTTCAAACTGAGGATTAGATCCAAACCCGCAAGTGATTGATTTTTGATGTCTGTGCTAGTGATGCATGTACGTGTTTGATTAGTTAACCTATTTCTAAACTTTTTATCAATTATCGATAATAAATAGTTTAAAAAAAATATTTTCATATAAATACAAAACTCATCCTTGATCGAATGGTCCTAAAAAATTGAAAATTCATCGAGAAACGGCTGAGACATTAAAGTTTAAATTCTATCATATTTTCGTGACGGCCCCCGATTTTCGCAATCGTAAAGTGTACCCCAATATAGAAAACACAGACGTAGTCCTACGTCAAAAAAAAAATTGCGCGAGCCATTTTGATCTGGATTTCGCCGAGAGCAGTTGAACAAGATTTTACGCAGAGTGGACACAGCGGAGCGAACACAGCAGCTCGAAAGCGCTCTGGTAGTATTTTCAAAGGAAAATCATCGAATTGGTGGTAGAAGTCTGCGTTGGTGTTCGTCATTCAACCTCAACAGTCAACAACAAATCAAAATCTTGTGAGGAAATTCCATTTGACTGCTACTGACGCCATCCATTTGAACAAACTCATTGCATCATCTCCCTCCGACGCCCGCTTGTGGTTGTGCTACCAAAGGGCAACTTTCTGTCGTCGCCAAACGATGGTAGCCCGGAAAAAATCGATATCATTTCTAATGACTAACGAAACAAAACCAAAGAATCTTGCCAGAAAATTTCACTTTCCGTCGACGACGGCCAAAGACGACACCACCTTAGTGAAATATGTCGTTTAGCTGCCTTAGTTTTGACGTAGGACTTACGTCTCTCTTTACTATACCGGGTGTCATTTCAAAATTTCTAAATCGGCCGCGTTACGCTGTGTTGAAAGATTTCAAACGTTAATAGCTTTTATCCTAGTAAACAGATTTCTGCAGTTAACCCCTCAATCGACAGCTTTCAAGTATGCCTTTCATATTAATGCTTGATAATATCCGAAATCTTGTTTCAATAGGCTTAAAACTGTTTTCAAAGCAAAACATTGAATTCACGAAAAGCTATAAATATGGGTACCGCATCATTTTTGCATCATTCCGTTACCACGTTCTGATTGGTGCAGACGTCAACGAATGAGCTCACGCTAGGTCTGCTAAGAAGGCATAAAATAGCGCAGCGCGAAATTTTCCTCTCAATCTGACCGAAACAGGCAAAGCAATAACAGCATCGCATTGTCGGAATTTTTGAACGGTTGCATAATCGTTTCAGCCACGCATTCGCAAACCTAAACCTTTTTAAGAGCAAGGCAGAATCGTCAGCATTCTCAGGTCAGCATCATCGACATTTTCAGCCCGGCATTGTCGAGAAGCCAACAGTAAGCGCGAAACGGCGGTGTGTGACGATAGAGTGTCGACGACAACACTACTGATTAAGTTTTCTCGGCCGATGGCAGCAGCGGTTAAGCGTTTGGTATTCCTGCAGACATCGATTCATAATGTTTTAAACAATCATAAACTCCCAGTTGAACCGCTCAAGAGGAAATTTACATCTAACATTGTGAATGGATCTTTTCAGAACCACTAATATACTTAGTAAAGAGTTTTCCGCAATAGAATCATTTTGAAAATGTAGTACAATCAACTAATTAGAGAGCTTTTGCGTAATTCGCGTTTATGGTGATGAATTGTTACAAAATTCTGTCTTCCTCGCTCACGACAAAAGAAAATGCGTTTCTTATTCTAAGATTTTAACTAAAATTCTTGAAATTTCTCCATTAGAATTCCAAAAATTGTCACTGTTTTGAGTCTAAATATTTCAATTTAAAATTTGATTTATTTGTTGATGTGAATAGGTAAATAGCTACTGAATTTTGTGTAACTTTCAAACGTTGGTATAAAGCTTTTGATTATTCTTGGTTAACGTGATTTTGTGTTTCAGCAAGTATACTCTATTGCCACTATTACCACTCTAGCTAATTTGAAGAGTTAACGCAGTAGCGTCGCGGTATCATAAAAGACAAGCAATGTAGTGAAGAGATATTGCGAGGGGTGCTTAAACGTATAATTCAATGTGCAGCATAACATGTCGAAATAATGTGCTAGAAATCATCACATGATCCCATTTTGGAATCTTAGTTTAAAAATGAAATGTTGAAAAATGTAATTAAAATTTTCAAAAATTGTAAAATTAGTGTAGCGGAGGAGGTTCGGTTATGGGCACCCCTATGTATCTTTTGACAGATAAGAGATGCTGTCATTCTGACAACCGTCATTTGTTTGCTATATTAGCATGATGTTTTGTGCTCAATATCAAACCGGATGGGCATCTCTACTTTGAACTAGAAATAAATAAATTTTTCGTACAAGAAAAACAACACGAAAGTTTTTTTTTGGCCTTTTTCAAAGTGTCATAAATTAAAGGATTTAATTCAAAAAGTGAGTTCTAATGCGTATTTACCCAGTGAATTTAATCTTTTTTGAGGCCCAATGTCGATTGCCATCAAAATTTTAGCGCGAATTTTTTTTTCTTCTCGTTCCAAAAAGGCTGCGAAATTCGGTTGTGGGCACCTTTATTGGTTCGGTTATGGGCACCCTCATTTTATTGATAAAGCATTCAATATCGTTTTACTTGTCGCTTAACTTATTTTTAATAACGTTTTAAGGCAGTTTTTATAATTAGTTTGACATAATTGTTCGAAATAATGAGTTTATTTAATATTTTTGTTCTTTGGGCATGTCTAGTCATTATATACACACTTTTTGGAACAAAGCGTTGACCGATTTGCTTGCAACAAGTTGCATTCGACGGGGAATGCTTTCCCATTGTTTCCTATTGAAAATTTGTCAGATCGGACTGTGGGATCAAAATTTATGGCCAAAATATTATTTTTTGAAATGAACGAGAAAGGCACTATTGCCGCTAGGGCGATTAATCAGGATTTTTTTGACTGTGATGCATACCAATAAAACGTAAATCAATGAAAAATTAAAACCCATTTACCTAAAGTGCTATTTTAGACCTTTCTTATGTGATTTTTTTCAACATCCGCCTTAATGCACCGAGGGAGGCATCATCACTGCTAGGTGAATTGATTTGAGTTTTTTTAGCGTCTCCTAGCTTTTAGAATGAATAAACTATTCCTTGTCTTTAAATCTGGGTGGTTTTTGTTCATGCTTCTTTATTTTTAGCTAAGTTTTCAAGGGTGCCCACAACCGAACCACGAAATGAAAATGTCCAAAAATGTCAAATTTTCTAAATTGTCAATATTTTTTTCTAAATCGATGAAATCATATTAATTTCTTTGCTAGTAGTAAGGTTATAAGTTTAGCTTTCGATTGCTATGCAAATGTCGACATAAGATCAACCAGGGCCAAAGTTATGGACCAAACACAAAAGGGTGCCCGCAACCGAACCTCCTCCCCTAATATTTGCAATTATCGCACCCCTGGCAATCATTTTTAGGCGTTAGTTATCTTTGGTAACCTAAGATGGTGTGAATGTGCTGTCTGTTGCCCAATATATGGGGATTCTCGAAGTGGACCATGTTGTTAATATACTATACTATATACTATATATGTGACAAATACTTTTTGCTTGGTTGGTCAACGTAAAGGTAGAACCAACAAATGTTTTGCGATGTATTCATCAAAGAGGTGGAACATCGGCTTAAGTTGCAATGCTATAATGAAGAAATCATTCGCTTTATTGATCAATGTAAAGGTGAAGCCATCAGCTGATTTACAATGGTATTATTCATCGAAAAGGCAGAGCTTCGGCGGATTTCCTATGCTATAGTTCATCTTTTTCTGGCAATTATGGCATTGAAAATACTTAGAATGTTCCATATATAATTATTTTGATAGTGAACTCTTCTATTCATTAGTTATTATTTAGAAAATAATAATTTTGAAGTGTTTTGTCACTTTAATTACCCACGACTAGCAGTGAGCAAACGATGTTCAATGGTCTTATTCATCAAAGGGGCGGAACTTCGGCTAGAGTTCTGATATAGACCTGTGCGCCGAAGTATTTGTGAACGGCGGCGGCGTAAGGCCATTTTTACACCGGCGGCGGCGGCGTCGGCGGCGTCACGCCGTAAGCAATGTTCGGCGGCGGCGGCGGCGGCATGAATCGGCGTGAACGATTTTAAGATGAGAAAAAAAATCACGCAGCAAGGCCTATCATGCTTTTATTGTATTTTAGGTTTTTGTACAATTGCTAGCTACAGATAGACTGATAGGGTGAACATGCTTATAGCTATAGCTTGTATCTCCACAGCAAAAGTTTACATTACATGCTCCACTAGGATAATGCCGCATCACAGCACATACATTCAGTAGAAAGATATAAATCCAGAAATTCGTTTGGATATTCCTCAAGATATTCCTCAGAAAATTCGAAAAAGGAATTCGGTGATCTAATTTAGAATTACCCTATGAATACCTTCAGATATTTCTCCAGGAATTCCTTTGAAAATTAATTTGGGTATTGCTTCGGAAATTCTTTCCAAAATTTCTTCAAAAGCTCCTACAGGAATTTCCTTGGAAATTACTTTAGGGATTGCTTCAGAAATTCCTTTACGGAGTGTTTTGGAAATTTCTTCGGAAAATCATTCGAAAACTTTTTTAGGAATTCCTTCGGAAATTCCTTTTAATTTTTTTTTAGAAAATGCCATGGAAAATGCTTCATGAATTTCCATCGGAATACCTACGGACACTGTTTGAGGAATACATCCGGAAATCCCTTTAGAAGAAAGCCTTCGGAATTTGATTTAGTTTTTTTTTATTTCTTCAAGAATTTCTTTTATGAATTTCTAATAGAAAAACTTCCAGTAATTCCTCAAAGAATTTCTTCGAAAACTCTAAGAAGATATTTTTGGTATTCTTTCGAAATTGCCCTTTGGAATTTATTTAGAACTTTATCCAGGAATTCTTTCTGAATTTCCTATAGGAATTCCTTCAAACATTCCTCCGGAAATTCCTTTAGCAACTCTTCCAGAAATTCCTGTAGAACTTCGAAAATTTCTTTAAAAATTCCTTTAAGAATTCTTTCGAGAATATCTTCAGACATTCTTTTGGGAAATCTTCAAAAAAATTCGTTTGTAAATTTCTTTAATTTTTTTGAACCTATGTTTAAGTGTTTTTTTTTAATTGAAAATAAGTTTAACGCTCAAAGACCTTTGGAAATTTCTTAAAAATTCCATTATAAATTCCTCCAAATGAGAATTCTTTCTGGAATTATTCTTGTATGAATTTTGTATAGTTTATTGAAGGAATTTCCTAAGGACCACCTGGAGGAATTTCTGAAAAAAATTAACTCCTGGAGGAATTTCCGATTCAATTCTTGAAAGAATAACCGAAAGAGAACCTGAAAAGATTTTCTAACAGTATTTTTAAATGAAGTTCAAAGAGGTGAACCAGGGCTGAAAACCTTTATAATAAATTTTGCTGGACTATTATCGGCTCTTTCAGTCATATAAGTATCACGAAAGTATCACATCAACTCTATAATAAATAATAAAAAAACTAAATGAATTTCTGAAGGAATATCCAATAGAATTCTGAAAGTCATTTACGAAGAAACGTTTAATGGATTTACCGAACAAATAGCTATTGTCATGTACACAGAAATTCCTATAGTTCTATTTTAAAAATTCTATTTTTTATATCATTATTAAAGAGATTTTCAGCCCTAGGCTGGCTCATCTCTTGAATTTCTACAGTTTCTTTTTCATAAATACCTTAAGTAATTCCGTAGGAAAACTATTCATGAGTTAATTCGGTAAGTCATCAAGAAACTCATTCTAAAATACCTTCAAAAACTCCGTCAGCAATCCGATCAAGAATTTCTTCAAGAAGTCCTTTAAAAAACTCTACCCAAATGAAACCAGGCTTTTCTTTTAAATTTCCTCTAGGAATTGCTTCGGAACTTCTTAGGACCCTAAGAAATTTCTTAAGGAATTCTTCTGGAAATTCCTTCACAAATTCATATAAGATTCATACTGACCATTCCATAAAGAATTCCCTCAGAAAGCTCAAAAAGGATTGCGAATCTATTTATTAGTCTGTTGGATTACATTGCTGAAAGAAGAATCTCTCTATCCCGCGGGCTTCGCGTAAGTGTCTCTGGGTCCGCCACCTCCGTTTCATGCCCTTCGCACAGAAGTGCATTAAAATCAGAATGGTAATAAGATTCGATTGTGCTATTGGGTGGAGCCGCATGCAGAGCAAGACCAGGGTGATGGATAACCACATACATACATACATACTTTTAATTTTTTTTTACAAAATTCCTTCGGAAATTATTTTAACAATTCCACTGGAATTTTTCCAGGTATTTCATAAGACATTCCATTCCCTCGGAAATTAACCTAGTAATTCCTTCAGATTTTCCAACACCATTTCCTTCCAAAACTGTAGGACGAATTTTAAGATATCTCCGTACGAATTCCTAGAGCAATTTCCAAAGGATCCCCTAAAGGAATTTCTGACATACTTAAATTTCCAAAACAATTTCTTTGGACATTCCTCGTAGAATTCCTTCATGATTTTACAACAGAAATAAATTCAGAAATTCCTCAAGGCTCTAAGAATTTTCTTAGAAAAACCTTCAGAATTTCCTCCAGAACTTCCTGGAAATTATTTCAAGAGAACCAAGAAATTTCTTTGGGAATTTTTTATCGAAATAAATCGAAACTAAATTTTTAAAACAATTCTAGCAATTACAAGGAAGAGTGAAGGAAGTGATCAATTTGTTGGGTCACGTACCCAATCGTGCTCCAGCTCCAGAAGCCAAAAGATCAAATTTGCATTCGCATATCATGAGGCTAACACAATGATACTCCATGCCCAGGGAAGCTAAAAAAAATCGATGCTGGGTCATTAGGCCGAAGACCGTTAGGCTGAAGGTCATTAGGCCGAAGGCCATTAGGCTGAATGGTCATTATGCCGAACGGTCATCAGGCCGAATGAGAACTGAGGAGTGTGAAGTGAGTAGTGCGAAGAGAGGTAGAAGAAGAACGGAAGAAGAAAAAAGGATAAAGGAGGAAGAAGGAAGAAGGAAGAAGAAAGAAGGATAAAGGGGGAAGAAGAAAAAAGGAAGAAGAAATAAGAAAGAAGGAAGAAGGGAGAAGGAAGAAGGAAGAAGGGAGAAGGAAGAAGGAAGAAGGCAGAAGGAAGAACGGAGAAGGAAAATGGAAGAAGTAAGAAGAAAGAAGAAAGAAGGAAGAAGGAAGAAGGAAGAAGGAAGAAGGAAGAAGGAAGAAGGAAGAAGGAAGCAGTAAGAAGGAAGAAGGGAGAAGGAAGAAGCAAAAAAGAAGAAGAAAGAAGGGTGAAGGAAAAAGGAAGAATGAAGAAAGAAGAAGAAAGGAGGAAGAAGGAAGAAGGAAGAAGGACGAAGGAAGAGGGAAAAAGGAAGAAAGAAGAAGGAAGAAGGTAGAAGGAAGGAGTAAGAAGGAAGAAGAAAGAAGGAAGGAGAGAGTAGGAATAAGGAAGAAGGTAGAAAGAGTAAGAAAGAAGGAAGAGGAAGAACGAAGAAGGAATAAGGAAGGAGGAAGAAGAAGGAATAAAGAAGAAGAAAGAAGGGAGAAGGAAGAAAGAAGAAAGAAGAAGAAAAAAGGAAGAAGGAAATAGGAAAAAGGAAGAAAGAAGAAGGAAGAAGGCAGAAGGAAGAAGGAAGAAGAAAGAAGAAAGAAGGGAAAAGGAAGAAGCAAGAAAGAAGAAGAAAGAAGAAGAAAGAAGGAAGACGGAAGAAGAAAAAGGAAGAAAGAAGAAGGAAGAAGGTAGAAGGAAGAAGTTAGAAGGCAGAAGAAAGAAGGAAGAAGAGAGAAGGAAAAAGGAAGAAGGAAGAAAGAGTAAGGAAGAAGGAAGAGGAAGAAGGAAAAAGGAAGGAGGAAGAAGGAAGAAGAAAGAAAGAATACGGAGAAGAAAAAGGAAGAAAGAAGAAGGAAGAAGACAGAAGGAAGAAAAAAGAAAAAAGAAGGGAAAAGGAAGAAGCAAGAAAGAAGAAGAAAGAAGGAAGAAGGAAAAGGAAGAAAGAAGAAGGAAGATGGTAGAAGGAAGAAGTAAGAAGGCAGAAGAAAGAAGGAAGAAGGGAGAAGAAAAAACGAGCAATGGGTAATGTTTTCAACATAACCGTGAGTAGACGTAGGACTTGTATAAACGTAACGTATTTACATTTAACTTCTAACTTTTGGATCTATGGAGTTTGATTATAGGTATTGATATTGGAAACGACAACTTCCATGCTTTGTAGTATTATTACCAATTTGTTTATTTAAAACTTCTGGAAATAAAACTAATAATTAAATACTTAATTAAAATTGCTTTGTTTCTATTGAGCCTTTATTTACTCAAGCAAATGCAGGGCATTTATAGATTTCTTATTGATGATACATAGTATTTGAAGTTTAAAAATTCTTTTTATAAAATTATGGGGAACTGTCCCGTTTTCCAAACAAAGAAAAGAAATACAGCACCAATTTAGTTGCTTCTTTTTGCTAACATGCGTGCTTACTGCTGAAAAAATCACAACAATAAGAAACAAGTCAAGGAGCAGTAACCCTTATATAATAGAGGAGGAACTGCTAATACGTCAACGAAAAATTATTTAATGCTTTGATTCCAAACTCCGAGTCTACATCAAGTTTAATAATACAATTTCTCAGAAAATGAATAACAAAGAATAAGATAAAGTTTATTTGAATATTTTTCTGAAAATTATTTTTTGTGTACTTTTTTAAAACATTTACATGTAATACAGCGCAATTTTCTAATCTAAAATATATTAACACTATTGCTGATTGTGCATCTTTAATTGCTAATGCCTTCTACAAATAGATGAAATTATTTAATTATGAATTTAATTCAATTTTTTCTTCATCAGTGTAGTTGATTTATTTTGCTGTGGAATTAGAACCATGTTTTAATGTAAGTGTCGTTTAGTACCAAGCAAAACTTAACATATGGTCAGTCATATGACATGACTCGTACCCATCCCGGGATCATGTAGATTATGAAATCAATCACCTGGACCAAATCTCTCTGGGCTAATTTTATCCTTCTTCATCTACCTCTAGCCTCTAGCCGTGATCTCCGAGTGATGGGCGATTGCATCCATCGTGACCGACACCATTGCATCCGACCATCATCAAGCACAGAATGACAAATAAAATGCGCCCACTTCTTTCATGCATATTTGCAGACCCACCGGCAGTTCTACCGCTGGTGACTACATGCTGTCGCTGTGTAGGTGAACACAGCGAACGAACGAACGAAACAAAAAATGCGCGAGCAAAAAGCACGTCAGTACGTGCTGCTGTCACAAATTGTAATGACTCGCACACGGCAGGCACTGCTTCTTTTATACACAAAGAAAATTTTCCGGTAGACTCGAAGGCCCGTGACATACCGCATTCTGATGTCCGTGTTAGGAATGCACTGAATTGGCTACATATGAAATTTTTACTGGCTTTGCAAAAATTGAAAATTTCAATAGATTATCGTTAATATTCTTAAGTTTCAATGAAATAGGCAAATTGATGGAGAGTGTCCGAGTCGATTGATATATAAATCTTAAAAATCCATCGACAGATAAAGGCGCTAGTAACGTTTAAAATCTTCCCTTCCAGCGTAACGCTCTCGATTTCCAAAAATCTAAATGACACCCAGTATAGTAAAGAAAGACGTAAGTCCTACGTCAAAATCCAACATTTGATGAAAAATCGATTGATAGTTTATTAATGTTTGAGCTGTTATCGGTGTTTTTTTTGACGTAGGACTTACGTCTCTCTTTACTGTACCGGGTGTCATTCCAGAATATTCAAATCGACCGCGTTACGCTGTGTTGAAAGATTTTAAACGTTAATAGCGTTCGTCTCAATGGACGAATTTCTGCGGTAAGCCCCTCAATCGACAGATTTCAAGTATGCCTTTCATGTCCATGCTTGATAAGACCCGAAAAACTTGTTTCAATAGGCATGAAACTGTTTTCAATGAAAAACATTGAGATCAAGGGAACCTATAAATATGGGTACCGCATATTTCTTGCATCATTCCATTACCACGTTCTGATTGGTGCAGACACCAGCGAATGAGCAGCCGCTGGGTCTGCCGAGAAGCCATAAAATAGCGCAACGCGATTTTTTCCTTTCATTCTGACCGGGACAAGCGAAGCAACCGCATCATCGATTGAACAGCACTCACACCTTTTAGCAGGGAATGAAGTCTGCACCGACCGCTTTTTCGGCTCGACACCATCGAAGCCACCATCATCAGCCGAAACCTAGCCAGTACAGCAGCAGTCCACCCTACAGACCCGACAAAGCAGCAATGCTGAGCAGATACCGGTAACAGCAGAGTCGAGCCGAGACCGGCCGGCATCAGTGATGAGCCGAGACAGGCTGAAGAAAAGCCACATGATGCAGCATGTATGTCCAAAAAACAAACGGTTCTTCCGAGAGCCAATAATAGAGATCAATATCAAATCAAAGCTTTCAATACCCTTCGGGATAGAAATTGTACTTGGGTGCCAAATCCAATATTCTAGTGATAAAATTTTATGCGTGATTTTCATAAATAGCGTCAAAACTAACAGTGGATAATTTTTCTGATTTAACCGCGAAATGGGCGAAGGACTTCGCTTGACCATGCCGAAAAAAAAACATAAGATGTCCAAATCTCTCATATAATATTTGGATATTTGGATTAAAAAAACACCGATAACAGCTCAAACATTAATAAACTATCAATCGATTTTTTATCAAATGTTGGATTTTTTGGCATTGATAAAAACGAACAGTGGGTATATAAAAATATCTAGATAAACATTATTTGATACTGACCACACACAAAGCGAACGTGACTGACTGATCGTCCCATGTTACCAATTCTAAATATTATCACCCGAAATCCCATGTCCGGGTGTTTCCTTCCATCTACTACTAACAATGTTGTCTCAGAAAAGAACACGTACTTCTCAGCTGAACTGCAATTCTTAGCTCGGTTGCCCGGCTCATTTGCCTGTATCAAGCGAAAAGTGGGAAGGTTGCCACTGTCGAGGCTAATATTCTGTGACCGGAAAGATACTTCCTGAATTGTTTTTGATGATTCTTGTTCGAGGTAGATTTGATTTCTGTGTCGGTTTGATGAGAAGATTTTGCCAAGGAATGGTATGCAACGCCGATTATTTATCCAAAATAGTTGATGTGAGAAATTTGGACATATTATGTATCTTAAAGGCATGGTCAAGTCAAGTCCTACGTCCACTTGGCGGTTATGACACAGACATTACCCACTGTTCGTTTTTGAGACAAACTTGTTCCGTCTGAGGACGTTGGTAACTCGAGTCAGTTGGTGTACAGTTGACCGACCGCGTCGGAAACCAAACTGTTCCTCGAGCAAGATGTTGAGATTTTCGGCAGACTCAAGTAACCGGTGATGAATAGCTTTTTCGAATAGCTTGGATAACCCTGAGAGAAGGCTGATGGGTCGATAACTTTTGGGGGAGGGAGGATCCTTCCCAGGCTTCCGGATGGGGATGAATTTCGCTGACTTCCAGGACGATGGGAAGTAGCTGAGCCGGAGACACTGATTAAAGATCAGCGAGAGGTGCTCAAAGAACGGAGCACTCCTGTGTTTGAGCTCGAGATTCAGGATGCTGTCGAAGCCTGGGGCCTTCATGTTCTTCGACGATTTGATATAGTGCGCGGGCTCGAGCGGTTAGTTTTCTGGAAAACAGTCATCACAATTTGAAAAATTAAACACTTGAACAATTCTCATGTGACTTGCTAACTCCAAGTCCAAAATCCGACTCCCTTCTTCATTTACAGAAACGTTATTTATAACTACTGGCTATTGTTTACAATTTTTTCTCTCATTTTCAATAATGTTGCAGAATGTTGCATGCTGCCTACATTTACTCTCATGTGACATTCTGCTCCGAGAGCATTCGTACTCCCTAAATAAACAATTATTTAACAATTAAGTCAGCTACTATTTCTAGGCCAGCTTATTCGCCAAGTTTTGCTTATACTTAAATATCCGTTGTTTATTTTCAACAGCGGTTGCTATTTGATAAACATAAATGGACAGGTTTCAACCTGTCCAATCTTTCCTTTTGTTCGTTTATATGACATACTTTAAAAATAGAAGAAAAATGATGATTATTGCATGGCGTTTAGGGTCGCTACATCTCTTCCAACCCACTGAGCTTGAAATTAGAATTGTAAATTATCATTTCAAGTGGATAGTTGATGGTTTCGTTTCAAAACTTTAGGGTTCTCCTGAAGCTATAGTTCAAACATATTCATGAAATATTCAAAAGTTGTCCTCTGATCATTAAAAAATACAAATTTTCAAGCAGTGTATATCTTTGAAATTCCTTAATACTATTTTCGTGCAATTTTCTGATTCCTCAAATTAATGTTGCTATAACTTTTTTGTAATATTTTCGCCTAATCCCTCTACACATATACTTCCTCGAGAGTGTCTTACCTGATGATGCCTTCTTAACTCGCCTAGCGTCTGCTTGCTGATGCTCGCTTCTTCATAATATTTCGTGTAGATCACTTGGTCGGTTTCAGATTCCGAGTGCAGGGTATACTCCTGGTCTGTTGCTTGGTTGTTTGAACTTGTAACGTAATATTGGGTCTCCGTGGTAAAGTTGTTGATATATGATGTCTATCGTTTGCTGGGTGCGTAAAATTTGATCGTACCATACACTAGTAATAATTTGACGTGCCATCTCCGAATGTATATGTTGCTTTCCTCTGGTTGTAGTTCATGAATTTACTGTTTGCCTTATAGCAAAAAAATGTGTAGCTATTATAATGTATCTCCAATAGTTTTCAGTTGATTCGCCGTTGATACGTAAGTTGTGGTGAATTGCCGTGTATACGCTGCTCAGTTTTGCTGTGAGACATTCGCATCTTTTGTTGTGTGATGCAAATTAGTTGCTATTGATAAAATTTTGCTCGCCTTGGGTTGATTCTCTTCATAACTTGTCTTCTATCGTGGGAGTTTAGTCTTCATGGTTTTTCTGTTTCTGCTTATCTCGGAGTTATTGTGTTATTCCGCCAGATTAAATCTTCTTTTATATCGCCTTGTATAATTCACCTTTTCCTGATGTTCCTCCGAAAATTTCTACTCCTGATGTTCCTCCAAAGATTTCGTCCCGTTGAATCCGTCTTGATACCCCCACACTCTTTATCTTCAACCTTCCGTATGACCTGTCGTTCTGGTGATACCAATTAAGTCTGGTATGTAATTCTCGATGCACTGTTGTCTTCCTTCGCCATCGGATGTTGTCTGTTCGTCTTCGCTGAATGTTCTCTCGCCCGTTTGCCTCTCGAGTAAGTAATTGTGCACATTTACATTTGGAAAATAATTGTGAACTATTTTACTGTCTTTTACTACTCCACACTGTTTTTTTTTTACTGATTGCCGGATAATGATTACATCTTCAATGCTATGTTACTATTTTTATGAATTTGATTCTACTTATTGGGCCCTCCTTTAAAATTGATCGTTCGATAATAAAAAAATTGATTGTATTACTTCATCTGATCATGTTATTCTCGCTGAATTATCCCCCGTAAAAAAAATTGAGTTGAAGCAAAGAATGTATTCTGCAGGTTTTTGTACAGATATAACTAAAGATAATATAATTTTCTGCAAAATACTTTCTGCCACAAATTCCATATTATACCTTATTGGTTTTTTGTTTAGGTTGGCCTTGATGGTTAATTGCTGCAACTTGATGCGATTTCCAGTAACCCTGCTTGTACACAACCCTTCTGAATTTCGGGTATTATCAAGTATTAATATGAAAGACATACTTGAAATCTGTCAAATAAGGGCTTTATTGTAGAAATGTGTCCATTGAGACGAACGCAATTGACGTATAAAATCTTTCACCACAGCGCGTTTAAAATCTTTCATCACAGGGTAAAGAGAGACGGAAGTCCTACTTCAAACAATTAAATGACGCTCACTATTGTCAAGAAATGCATAAGTCCTTCCTTATTTTTTAACGCTTAACACTTTTTTCTTACTTGTAGCTAATCTGCCTAAGACTGTCAACGGTTGTGATATCGAGCGATATTTCCTACGCGCCTGTTCTATTATGCTCAGTGTCTGAGTAAAACTGTATGGCCGTCTCTTTTTTTCTCACAGAAGTCTTACTTATTTTTCGTACAAAGTGGAATAAGGATTACTGCTCCTGGACTTCATCTCATAGCTCCGATATTGGTCTCACGAAATACAAAGCAATGAAAAGGTTTTTGGTTTGTTTATTATTTTTGTGATTTTTAGCAGAGAGCACGCATGTTAGCAAAAAGAAGCGACGAAATTGGTGCCGTATTTCTTTGTTTCACGATGAGATAAATATATGTTCAGTGAGATGGAAAACGGAACAGTTCCCCTACTTAAAATTTGAGTTTTTTCACTTTTCACGAAAAATAAGTGAGTTTTTAATGATATGAGAAAACAAGGACGACAATACAATTTTACTCAGTCACTGAGTAGATTGAAACGGGTGTATAGGGAAAAAAAGATGAGACGACAACAAAGTGGACCGAATTCACTTTAACGAAGCCGCGGTGCTGGTATCTGGTGGAGACGGACGTGGTAGCATGGTAGTGGTGTTTTAACATGGTAAAGTATGAGAAGTAAACTTCAAACTGGTTCTAAAATGTTTTTAACAATGTCACATTGAAAAAAAAATAATGCAAGGGATTTTTATTATGAAAAACTTCATATTTGACTACATATTTACACATATATTTTTTTTTCATAATAATTCATTTTTTGTGTTGCTATTCAAAAAGTAAATCAAAGTTTCATCCCGAAAATAAAAAAAAATGCGTCCAAAATGTATTAACGTTCTAAAATCCATTTTAAAATTGTCATCTTATCTTCCTTTCCAGGTGAAATAGAAAAGAATCTTACAGGCATCATTTTGATTTCGCTCTGCCGTCAGGGCCAATGGACTAGATGCATCACTCCTACTGTCCATATTAGGGATGAATGACCGCCTGAGTTAATATCCCTTAAAAACAAACCATCATCATCCTACTGTCCATCGTTTTTTGTGCTAGTTTTAGAAATATCTTCGTCATAGTGTCACCAAAAATTTTGAATATGTGCAGATATATTAAATGTATGCTCACTGTTCTGGATGTAAACACATTCTTAATACGATTTAAACCGTCAGTCTACAGCATTATAACTCTTCAATATCAATATCAAAAAGGGCATAAACTATTGACCTAGAATCGAGTATTTGCAAGTACAATAAATATTAGAAGCGTCTTATTATTGGTGGTACCTGAAGCATCTATTCCTAGTTAGTGTAATATATAGACAATAGAATCTCTCTATAGTGTAATACAATAGTTGAGCGTAGAAGTGGTTTGTATAATCTTATCTTATCTGCTCGAACACAAACGCAGCCAGTACAAAGAAAGCAGAGATGATTCGTCGATATGTATCGTGTTCAAGTAGTCACTTCAACATGATTCCTACCAGGTAGGAATGATACACATCACGAATCTACAGGGTGCTACAGGGGTTGAAGAATGCGTTCGTATTATGGTACATAGTAGTAGTAATTTCGATTTTAAGGACGGCTACGCAGTCTTGAATTATTGAAACAAGATGTTTATTTATCCGACGTTTCGACACGGGGAACGGAACGGAAACGTCGGATAAATAAACATCTTGTTTCAATAATTCAAGACTGCGTAGCCGTCCTTAAAATCGAAATAAAAATATACAGTCGATTTCTCAATAGTTCAGTAGTAGTAATATAGTAATAGAGTGGGGCAAGAGTACGCACATAGTTTTCAATCGATCATGTCGCCCTTACGAAGCGAGCTTCTGCATAGCAAAACAATGTCGACGATTCGTATGCTCTTCCTATATGTTACCTAGCGGAAAAAAAAATATTGAAACTATTGAAATTCATTTGAGTAGAACCCTTTTTAAAAGACACGTAAAAAGCGCACTCTGACCCCACCTGTGGGGTAAGAGTGCGTAGCGGGTGGGGTAAGAGTACGAAATTATCCAAACCAAGGGTTTTCAGTATATATTACAACAAATAAAAATTGGAAATATTGACGTTTATATTTATAAAATGGAATGTTTAAAGATAACGTAACTTTGAAAGAGGGAAGGAGTCCTAGAAGTGTCATACGAAAAAAACATTTTTTATATAAAACAACTGGTTGTAGAACAAAAAAGGTAGATTGTCGAGAGGTCGAAGGACAAAAGGTCGAAAGTCAAAAGGTCCAAAGGACAAAAATTCGAAGGGTCAAAAGGTCGAAGGGACAAAAAATTGAAACAAAAAATCTGAGCCAAATGGCCGAAAGGGCAAAAGGTCAAATAGACAAAAGGTCGAAAAAGCAAAAGGTCGAAGGGACGAAATGTCGAAACAAAAAGTCTGAGTCAAAAGGCCGAAGGACAAAAGGTCGAAAATAAAAACGTCAAAGGACAAAAAGTCGAAAGTAAAAAGGCTAAAGTACAAAAGGTCTAAAGAACAAATATATATATATATTACGGTAGTAGGACAAAAGGTTAATGGTAAAAAAATCGAAGATGAAAAACTCGAAGGCCAAAAGGTCGAAGGTCAAAAAAATTAGGCAAATCATCGAGTGTTAATCAACCATTCGTTTGCACATTTATGTTTATTTATGTTCCACCTGATAATATTTCTTTGTTAAATTTTTCCTTCTTTTAGTCATAGACATTACTTTCGAGATTCACATATTTATGTTTATTTGTGTTTCACCTGATTATATTTTATTTTTGAATTTTGGCTTTTCTTTCGAGTGTCGCACAGGACAAAAAGTCGAAGGTCAAAAGGTCGAAGGACAAAAGTTGAAAGGTCAAAAGGTCGAAAGGACAAAAGGTCGAAGGGTCAAAAGGTCGAAGGGACAAATGGTCGAAACAAAAAATCTGACTCAAAAGGTCGAAAGGTCAAAAGGTCGTAAGGTCAAAAGGTCGAAATATCTGAAGTGGCCTTTGCGGTATATAAGAGTCTTCTCCATTCGGTTCGGTCCTAGGCTACACGTCGCCAATCACGCAGTCTACGGAGGGTCCACAAGTCATCTTGCACCTGATCGATCCACCTTGCCCGCTGCACACCTCGCCTTCTTGTGCACGTCGGATCGTTGTAGAGAACCATTTTCACCGGGTTACTGTCCGACATTCTTTCCACTTTCCACTTTCCTTTCGAAAACTCCAAGTGCGCGTTGGTCCTCCACGAGCATCGTCCAGGTCTCGTGTCCGTAGAGGACTACCGGTCTAATGAGCGTTTTGTAGATTGTCAGTTTGGTACGGCGGCGAACTCTATTCGATCGGAGCGTCTTGCGTAGTCCAAAGTACGTACGATTTCCAGCCACTATGCGTCTCCGAATTTCTCTGCTGGTGTCATTTTCGGCAGTCACCAGTGAGCCCAAGTACACAAATACTTCTACCACCTCGATTTCGTCACCACCGATGCAAACTCGAGGTGGGTGGCTAACGTTGTCTTCTCTTGAACCCCTTCCTATCATGTACTTCGTCTTCGACGTGTTGATGACTAGTCCGATCCGCTTAGCTTCCCTTTTCAGTCTGATGTAGGCTTCCTCCATCATCTCAAAGTTACGTGCCATAATATCTATGTCATCGGCGATGCCAAATAGCTGGATGGACTTATTGAAAATTGTACCACTCGTGTTAATCCCTGCTCTTCGTATTACCCCTTCCAACGCGATGTTGAATAACAGACACAAAAGACCATCACCTTGCCGTAACCCTCTGCGCGTTTCGAAAGGACTCGAGAATGCCCCTGAAACTCGAACTACGCACATCACCCGATCCATCGTCGCTTTGATCAACCGTGTCAGTTTATCCGGAAATCCGTGTTCGTGCATTAGCTGCCATAGCTGGTCCCGATCGATTGTATCATATGCGGCTTTGAAGTCGATAAATAGATGATGTGTGGGCACGTTGTATTCGCGGCATTTCTGCAGTACTTGGTGAATGGCGAACGCCTGGTCCGTGGTGGAGCGTTCGCCCATAAAACCCGCATGGTACTGCCCCACGAACTCCCTTGCAGTTGGTGCTAGTCGACGGTATAAAATTTGGGAGAGTACCTTGTAGGCGGCGTTCAGCAATGTGATTGCGCGGTAGTTGCTACAATCTAGCTTATCGCCCTTTTTGTTGATGGGACACACGACACCTTCCATCCACTCCTGCGGCAAAACTTCCTCCTCGCAAATCTTGGTAATGACCCAGTGCAGCGCTCTAGCCAGAGCCCCACCACCGTGTTTAAATTGCTCTCCTGGTAGTTGGTCAACCCCAGGGGCTTTGTTGTTCTTCAGCCGGTCGATCTCCTCCTGGATTTCCTGGAGATCCGGAGCCGGTAACATTATGTCCTGCGCGCGTTCTCCCAGGTCCATCACCATACCGCCATCTTCGTCTGCCACATCGCCATTCAGGTGTTCTTCGTAGTGCTGCCGCCACCTTTGGATCACCTCACGCTCGTTCGTAAGAAGGTTCCCGTTTATGTCCTTGCACATATCAGGCTGTGGCACGTGGCCCTTACGTGAACGGTTTTCGGTTTTAGTGAATGGTGAACGGTGAATTTTCCTCCGGAAAATCGAGTTTTGTCTGTTCCGCGCCTGTTTATATCGTGCCTCGTTCGCCCTCGTTTGGTGTTGCAGCAATCTCGCCCATGCTGCATTCTTCTCTGCCACTAACTGCTCACATTCGCCGTCATACCAGTCGTTTCTCTGATCCGGGGGCACCGTGCCAAGTGCAGCGGTTGCGGTGCTACCAATGGCGGATCGAATATCTCTCCAGCCATCTTCAAGAGATGCTGCGCATAGCTGCTCTTCCGTTGGAAGTGCCACTTCCAGCTGCTGCGCGTATTCTTGGGCTAGTCTACCGTCTTGTAGCCGCCCAATGTTTAGCCGTGGCGTCCGACTTCGACGCGTGTTGTACACCGTCGAAAGTTTTGAGCGCAGGCATACTGCAACGAGGTAGTGGTCGGATTCAATATTCGCACTGCGGTAAGTGCGGACGTTCGTGATGTCGGAGAAGAATTTACCGTCGATTAGAACGTAGTCGATTTGGTTTTCCGTTTCTTGGTTAGGTGATCTCCATGTGGCCTTGTGGATATTTTTGCGGGGAAAGAAGGTGCTTCGGACTACCATTCCGCGGGAGGCTGCGAAGTTTATGCATCGTTGGCCGTTTGTCATTCGATACGGTGTGCAGACTATCCGGTCCGATGACCGGTCTATACATTTCCTCCCTTCCTACCTGTGCGTTCATGTCACTGATGACGATTTTGACGTCGCGCAGTGGGCATCCATTGTATGTCTGCTCCAGCTGTGCATAGAACGCTTCTTTCTCGTCGTCGGGTCTCCCTTCGTGTGGGCAGTGCACGTTGATGATGCTATAGTTGAAGAAACGGCCTTTTATCCTCAGCTTGCACATCCTTGCGTTGATTGGCTGCCACCCAATCACGCGTTGGCGCATCTTACCCAGCACTATGAAGCCAGTTCCCAGCTCGTTGGTGGTGCCACAGCTTTGGTAGAAGGTAGCCGCTCGATGCCCGCTTTTCCACACTTTCTGTCCTGTCCAGCAAATCTCCTGCAGCGCCACGACGTCAAAGTTGCGGGGATGTAATTCATCGTAGATCATCCTGTCGCAACCTGCAAAACCTAGCGACTTGCAATTCCATGTTCCAAGCTTCCAATCGTGATCCTGTGTTTGTCGCCTAGGTCTTTGCCGATTATATCGAGTCGCATTATTTCTTATATTGTTCGTAATGATTGGTTTTCCAGGCGGCTTATTGGGCCTGCGCAAACCTCCTGTCTCGTCGGAGGGCCGTCGTGTCAGGGCTGTTTATCGTCCCACCTAACACCAGGACTTGGGCTTGTGCGCTTTGAGCGGCACACGGTCGCTTTGGTGGGGCCTACTTGCGGATACATGCAGCTTTTTATAGAGGTTTAACAGGAACCACTGTCAAACCCCACCACATCCTAGGCAAGCCCCACAACTCGCAGATGGCCTGGGGAGGGATCGTCAAGCCCTTGGACATAGTCCCTGCTGCCCCAAAGTGTGACTGACATGTCGCATCTTTATCTATCATCCATGGATTTGTCCTTGCTTCATTCAGGCGTCGTGAAATATCGAAGAGGAAATTAATATCGCCGGTTGTTGCAGGTTTCCTCCCATCGTCGGCCGGGGAGTTCTCTTGCGCCCGCTTCTCATGTCTGCAGCCAGCAGCATTAATTCTCAGACCCGCATTTGGTTGGTAGAACTTGTATTTAGCTCTTCTGGAAATGGATCAGCTGAAAAAGGAGACGATGACTTCTTAAGTCCGTAATAAACGCTGCCCTGACCTGACATCGCTTTTGACTATCATCTTCTTATTGCCGACAACGCATTGCTCGGATTCAGCGGTGTCAGGAGAGGCTCGGCCAACGAATCAACATCAACCGACCAGAAGATACAACTGTGAAGAAATCGTTCGTTGAAGATCTTAGAACTCGAGTAGTGGATGTTTTGGAAGGTGGCAGCGTAGAAGGTGGGCGAGAAGAATGCTTTTATCGAAATCGGCGAGAAAAACTTGGGTGAGCTGCTCACTCAGCGAATAGAATGGATTACAGAAGATTGAGGAGCGTAGAGAATCAAGGGGTGATGCATATGAAGAATCAGAGGAGTAAAGTAGATTTCGTCAAAGGTATTTATCCCTGTAAGTGGAAGTCGGCGCTGCTGCATGTTTGGACTTCCTGACCGATGATGAAAGGATGGCTGCAGCGGAGGTTATTGTCCCACTTACTCTTTGACTTGGACAGCTGAAATGTCGGCTCGAGAACTTCGAACAGCGTCTTTAAGTCTCAGCCAGTGTTCTTCAAAAAGCACCCATCCGAGGCATACAATTGGCTAATGATCACGAAACACTATATTAAAGCCTGTCCACGTTAAATTTCGGTTTGTTAAATCAGTGGTTTGTGACAATTTTCAAAAATCGCCTGATGAGATGGGACTCTGAAATTTATCGTGGACAGGCTGCAGTACTGCGCCGCTCAGTTATGCTGAATGGGCTCAAAGAGCTGACCGTTTGCTTTTTTGCGGCGTCTCCCCATCAAAGTCAGCAGGACCAGGTGGTTGAGTGCCAATGGGAACAGCCCCGCAATCTTTGCAGTAGCCGGACGATTGAAGGATTTCAATATCTTGACAGTCTGATATCAGCAGATAGCGAAATTGGGATCGACATGTATTCACAAGCTGGGGATAACTTTGCGAGTTATCAAAATATTTGGAAACCCAACCGGATTGATCCACGTACCAAAGTTCGAATATACCACTCGATCTTGAAACGTGTATATAGGCAAAGATAACGCAGGTGATGTTTAAAATGTACAATTCAGACGACCTTTCAGGTGGATAGCGTGTGCCGAGTAACATAAATGCCATCAAATACCGATAACAGTATGTAGATTTTGGGAATCTCGAGCTCGTTCAGTAGCCGCTAGGCTGCGAAGGCCGACGGAGGTCCTTCGTAGCTTAGTTGGTTAAAGCACCAGTCTAGCGTACTGTAGGGTCATGGGTTCGAGTCCCATCGAAGGGAAAGTGGTTACCTCCAATACATTTTCCAAATCAATATCTTCCACATAACGTACATATTCACATATGAGTTTTCATAACCCCGGAAATAGGCAATTAGCTTTGATTGACTAAAATAAATACTCCCCCTAATTTTAAATGGAAATTTTATTTAGCTGCCACAGTATGTAGATGTTGGAGAACATTGGTGGAAATGGGTACGCCACATATTGCTAGGGAGCTTTAGAGGTGTGCGCCGGTCCGATATTCAGCGGCGGCGGCGTTTGTTAGAATTTTGGTTGGCGGCGGCGTCACGCCGATAGGCATTTTAACCTGGCGACGGCGGCGGCGAGAATCGGCGTGGCGATTTTTTTTTATTACGTTTCTTAAAGATTTTTTTCTGCTTTCTTTCGGGATATTTTCATGACATTAACGGAAGAATCTTTCGAATTTTACAAAAAAAATCTTATGAATTCTTTAAGTATTTCCAAAATATTTATTTAGATATTATTTTTGGATTTTCAAGCGAGCTACTTTGAAGTTTCAAGAATTCTTTGAAATTACCAACAAAAGCTCTTTGGAATCCCCAAAGAAAATATTTGGGAATCTCAGCAGGAATATTGTCGGAATTTACATGAGAAATTCTTCAGAATTTTCACGAGAGGTTGTTCCAAATTTCAACAGGAAAATGTTCGGAATATCCACGGAAAGCTCATGTTGAGTATGTTTATAAATAAATACAAAAAAAATCTTCTTAATTGTAGAAGAATACGGCTGATAGGATATGTATTTTAATGTTAGCTTTCTCAGTCTAGAATAATAAGGACGACTAGTTTGTCATGGCAAACGTTAAAACAGAAAATTCTTCAGAAAATCTGCGGGAGACTCTGAGAAGTTTTCAAGGGAAAAATAAGAGAAATTCTCTGAAATTTCAACGTAAAGTTCTCACAAATTTCTGTGGAAGATTGTTCAAAATGTATATTTTAAAGGAAAAAAAATCTTTGGATTGCAACAAAAAATTGCTCGAAATTTTCAAAGAATTTCTCTGGATTTCTACGAGAAAATATTTGCACAGTAGACGTTCGATAACTGCAAGTCATGTAACAGGAAAAAAAGCCATATAACTGCAATTCGATAAATGCAACAGTTTTGCTGAACTTGAAAACGATATCAAAGTCGATGATAGCTGCACAATCTGGTACACTTCTGCTGCATCTGACGTCGACTGACAACCGTTTGACGTCTAGAATGCGTTGCAGTTATCAAAGGACATTCGCTAACTGAAACGTAAACATTTTGCAGTTATCTAACGACTAGGGTTTTTAGTACCGACCCTTTTTGGCGAGTCCCGGTACTACGGTACTGAACCCCTCAGTACCGGGAGTACCGGGAAAATACCGGTACTGGGCGATTTTTTTTCCGAAAATCATTTAAATCAATAAAAAGTCAGGTAACTATTGGTAACTTTTCAAACTTTATTCATTACTTTGTATGTATTCAACACTTGTCTTGGGGCTTGTCCTTATCCTTGAAATGGGATTTCAGAACGCACAGCATATTCAATGTTTCGTCAGACGTACAGGATCGCATTTTAGTAGCGAAGCTTCCAGAAACAGAGAACGCTCTTTCTGAGTCTACAGAAGTAGGGCGAACTGTTGCTAGTGAATCATGAAGCATTGACAAGTATTTTCCTTTCAGCTTTTTCTGAGTCGTTGTCTTGTCTTACATTTTTTACGAATCCTGGTGCAGTAATCGAACTTACAGGAACACTCTTGCCTCAAGCGGGGACGATTTGGAAAAATACTGATGAAGTGTGGCGATTTTTTTGGGATGTGACGATGTCGTTGCGGTTTGATTGTCTTTAGGTACGTCATCGGACGCCTGACGTTTGTCCAAATTGATTGTCGCTGTCGAAACATCTTTTGCTGGCAAGGATAGGGCACTAAATGTCAACGAAGGAAAAATCAGTACGTTTTGACAGATAGGTACCCAACATGTTTGGGGATGATAACAAAGGGAACCGCAGTGACAATCGTCCTCTATAGTTTATTACCTCTATTGTCAGGTGTTTGAAATTTTAGTAAAAAAATAATATCTTTCTTACTAGCTGCTGCATTCAAATAATATGGTTTTATCCACCGGAAGTTTGAACCAAAACTTTTTGCTTAGTACCGAAAATACCGGTACTTTCATTAAGCCAGTACCGGTATTTCGGTACCGAAAATTGGTCGGTACTCCCGGGAATTCCGGTACCGGTACTCCCGGTACTAAAACCCTACTAACGACTAATATTTATATTGTCCATAAGACATAATTTGGAAATTCCATTGACTAATAGCAAAATACGACCGAATTGGTAATTGGGCCGAAAAAGTCGTTTTTCTTAACAGGTCGTTTGACCGAAATGGTCGTTTGGCCGAATCCGAAATGGTCGTTTGACAGAATTGGCCATTTGCCCGAAAATATCATTTGGCCCAACGGGCCAAACAGCCAAATGTCAATTACTGAACGGATACTATGATCAAAAATATCCATCAGTTTGGCCAAATGACATTTACGGCGAATGGCCTTTTTGTCAAACGACTGTTGAACGAAAGTTCGTAACTTCTCCACTTTTTAAGTCGATACTGGCCTTTGAACCAGAAGTCATCTAATCAAATCCAATAAAGCCGAATTGAACGTACATTCTAAACTGTTTATCAAGTCGAAAATGGTTTGACTGGAAATGTAGTTTGGCCGAAAGCGACATATAGCCGAATAGATCATTTGACGAAAAACCGTTTGGCAATAATGGTCATTTGGAAAAAGAGCCTTTTGGCCCAAAAATGGTCCTTCTGCAAAACATCCCTTTTGGCCAAATGGCATTTTATACCAAATGACCTATTCTGCCACATAACCTAAACGATTTTCTGGCAAAATGATCAATTCATCAGAACGACTCTTTTCGTCGTTGTTCTTTTGATTGTTTTGCAGAAAGAAAAAAATTGGCCAAATGGCTTTTTCTGCCGAATGACCATCCTTTCCAAATTTCATTTTTAATCAAATGATCTATTCGGTCAAACGACTTTTTCGGCTTGACGGCATTTTCAGTCAAACGACCTGTTAGGGTAAACAACTGTTTCGGTCAAATTACCAGTTCGACCGAAAGTTCCTTTCGGCTGTATGTCGCTTTCGGCCAAATTACATTTTCGATCAAACCATTTTCGACCTGATACAGTCTCAGATAAACGTTCAGCTTGGGGGCTTAATGGAGTTTGGCTAGATGAATGTTGGCTTAAAGGCCAGTATCAGCTTAAAAAGTAGAGAGGTTATCCGGACTAAAATAAAAACTCCTCTCTGAAAATTTTCAAATTTGCCAAAGAAATAGGAAACTGAATATGAAGAAATCAGAATACAAACAATAAATAAATACAATTTTTTACAAGCGTTTAATGTTTATTTTTTATTGTTCTTTATTGATTTTTTCCTTAAAAGTTTTTTTTATGGAAAAAAATATTTATTTTATGGAAATTTATATATTGATAATATTGATTTATTTATGGAAATTTTTTTGTTTTCTCAATGGAGCATTTTGAAAATTCTTCTTTTATAATTGCAATTTTTGCTTTATGAAGTGTAAATTTATTTGTGTTTTATGGAAAATTGAAATTTTATTTTGCTGCTTGTAACCCGTTGAGTAATTGACATTTGAACGTATGGCAAATGAAATTTAAGGCCAAATGTCCAAACGGCATTCTCGGTCTAATGACTTGTTCGGACAAACGATCTTTTAGAGCAAATTAAAATTTTCTGTAGAAATCCAAGGAAATTCCATTAAAATCGGAAGCGTTTCCCGATGAAAACAAGTCCTATCTTTTTTGTGTGCGTGTAAGAGACAGATGATCAAACGTTAGCAAGTTTTATTAACAGACAAAAGTTGAAATGAAGTACACTGCGGTGTTTTGCGTTTGTGCGTTTGAAACCGTATTATACCACTTTATTTTGTACGTCAAACAAGACCGAAAATGTCGAGGAAGCATTTTCCATCTGCTTTAAAATTTCAAACAAAGTTCCTTTTGATTTTAAAGTCGAAAAAACCTGACGCGTTTTAGATGATTAGCTTCATAGTTTTCTGGAAGGTTATCGAATTTCCATTCTCCATTTTTGGACCCAACTAATCTTGATTGAGGAAGTCCAAGTCGAAGTATCAATGATCAACAGTTAAGTTTCTGTTGGATCATTCAGGGGATATTCCGAATATTTTTCTGTAGAAATTTAGACCAACTTCCCGTGAAAATTCTGAAGAGATTATCGTGTAAAATCCGTCGAATATTCCGCTGAAATTCAAAATAACTTTCCTTGGGAAATCCAAAGAGTTTCTCTAGGCAATTCTAACGAATTATCAAAACTTTAAAATAGTTTTAGTGGAATATCTGAAAATAATTTCCAAACGAATAAACTCTAGAAAAAAAGAACTATCCGTGGAAGTTGGTCAGACTTTTCAGGCGAAATTCGGAAGATTTTTTTCCGTTAATGTCATGCAAATATCCCAAATATCCAATTCTGCCGAACGACACCTTCGGCCGAATATCCATTTAGGCCAAATGGCGCTTTTCTGAACAACGAATATTTCGGCCAAAGGGCATATTCGGCCAATTGAGCTATTCGGTCAACCTTTTTGTTTCAGCCAAAGCAACTGTTCGACCAAATGACATTTACGGCCAAATAACTTTAGGCTAGATATTTAGTCTTCTATCACATGGTTTATTCGGTCAAACAACTTTTAGCCTTGCGGATTTTGGCGGAATGGCTTTCTGCCAAACGGCTTTTTCAGCTCAAAAATTCCATTTCAACGAAAAATTCTCTGGATTTCAACGAGATATCCTTCGCAATTTCCAAAGGATTTTTTCTTAGTTTTAACGGAGTTCTTTTTTCAAAATTTCAACAAGAAATTGCTTAAAATTATCAAGAAAAATCAATGCTTTTTCGAAAAAGTTCCGAACAATTCGAAACGTTTTTGGAGTTGCAACGTGACGTTGTAGGGATCTATCAGAAAATGCTACGGAAATTCCACTGAATCTATGGAATTTCCACTTAAAATTCTGCAGACTTCTTTGAATCGGCGTGGAAAATTATAAATCAGCGGCATGACAAATTTTAAAAAGGCGGCGCGCCGATGCAAAAATGTTGGTGGTGTAATGCACGTGTTCAACATTAAAAGAAAATCACAAAAAATATTTTTTTTTGCCCCTTCAATATTTTTGGAAAGTTGATGGGGGGGGGGGTGCTTTGACATTAAATAAATTTAATATTTGTATCGGCCTAATGTTCACCTGATGGATCGTATATATGGTAATGGAATACTAGTTGCGGAAACACAATTAATTTTAGCAAAATGACCAGACACTTCATATCTCCCTCATTGTTTATTCAAATCGTTTACAATTACACATGATAATAGTTGATCAGAACACCTGCCAAATTGATGCAGTGTCTCTGGTTTATCTTTTTTGCAACTTTAAGAAAATCAAAATCGAATATATATATATATATATATATATATTTGTTAAAGGTAACATCAACTAAGAGCCGAGGTACAAATTATGTGATGAATTTAATTATTATTTAAAATGCTATGAGTATCAGATAGCAAGGCATGTGCCAGGACATTGTCTGCTTAAAGTATACATAGAAGGTTGTGAAGCTTTCCGTCCTGGGGAAGATTGATAGTAGGCTATGGAAATGTTAAGTTGGTCAAATATGGAAGTACAAAAATGCAATTATATAAATATATAAAAGCATGGAAATATGGAGTGATAAAAATATAAAAATTGCTATGTATATGAAAATAAAAACATGAAATACAAAAAAATTAAGATACAAAAATATGAATACACAAAAACAAAGAAGCATGTGGCAAGCAAAATGTGGAAGTATTAAGGAGAAGCTGTCCAGAATCCAAATAATTATTACCTCGTATTTTCAGAGGCACCAATCTGAACTAAGAAGTCACAAACAACTGTCATCCCTTCATTCTAGATTTGATACGTAGCAGCAAGCGCAGAACATAAAGATGACAGCCGATATAAGCGGTGCCTTCGAAAACTTGAGGTGGAACAAAATAGAATCCCGAAAAGTCCCAAAAATACAAAAATTTAAAAAATAAAAAGCGATATTAAAATGTGACAATATAAAGTTGTGAAAATAAAAATATAAGAATTTGAAAATATGAAAATAAATATTTGAAATTATAGTAATGTGAAAATATGATAACATGAAAAAAAATACAAATATATAAAATATTAAATGTTGGAAGATATGAAATTCTGAAATTTGAAAATACAAAAATATAAAAATATGAATATATACAGCACAAAGGGTGTCATGATCATTTTTTTTTTCAAATCAATGCTTTTTCGAAACTATAACTGTGCAGAATTTGGGCCCGCATCGCGTTTAAAGTTTGTATGGAGATTGGTATGGAAAATCGGGAACGGAACATGAAGTTGGACGTCAATCATCCAGCACTTAGTACTGAGTGTAATGCAGCGTACACACCAGTCAAGCAGATTGACGAACATTGACTCCGCCCCCAAGGAAACGCTTTGGTTGCTGCTTTGATTGAACATGTATGATGTTGTTCGAACAACCATTTGACAGTTGGCGGCTCGGTTGGAGATTTTTGGTTTTGGTCGGTTTCATTTTGGTTTGAGTTGTCGGAGGCGGAGTCAAGGTTCGCCGAACATGTTTGAGCATTTGTAGTGAAGTTGCACAAACCCCCAAAATATTTTTTGATGGTTGGTGCTCAAGTTGCCGCTTCGGTTGTTCGTACCGCTGTTGGCAAAACTTGATGGATGTTTGAATAAACGAGAGGTGGAGTCAATGTTAGTCAAACTGCTTGACCGTGTGTACGTTCCATAATATCTATAAGGAATTGTTTGATCAAAAGAACAGCGGCTTGTGATTCAATGAATAGGAACCAAGTTCCAGTAGTAATGTGAACTTAGATAGTTATTTTGTATTTGAATATTGCTGGTTTGTCTACAAACAAACCGACTTTCTAAAAATCGTTTAGAGGTCGCGCCAGATCGATTTTTGAAAAATGAGCATTTTTCAGGTAAAAAATTAAATATTCGGTCCAATGTTTTTGGGGGCACCCATTCGTTTTAATTTTTTTTTTTTTCTGTGGATCTTTGCCTATATTCTCCATGAATTAGTTTTTGGTATTATGCATTTCTACAGTCTGCAAAATTTTTAAATATCGAAAAAACACATTTTTGCCTTTCTCGTATACTAAGTATACGTATATGATCGCTCCAAAAACAAACTTTTTATAGAAGGCCCGGAGGCCCATAGTGTTATATACCGACCGACTCAGCTCGACGAATTGAGGTGATGTCTGTGTGTATGTGTGTGTGTGTGCGTGTGTTTTTTTTTTCTTCCTAAACAATGGAGGGGGAATCTGCTCAACAGACATCCTGGGTTGACCAGGAAGTGCTGGGTTAGGGGCCACCTCCAATGAGGGAGGCAGGGCTGCATCCCCGACCAGCTAAACCGTTTCCATTGCCGCCAAGCCCATCGTCCCTTCGGTACAACCAAAAAGTAATGCTTCAAAGGGGGGCCAGTGCACAACGCACCCTCGAGGTTAGCTGCCTGTCCTTGCAGCATCGAACATCGTGACTCGCTTTTTTAGAAGAACACCATGGTATCGTGCCAGCGCATTGCCGGCTTTCCAGGTGGCCTTACCACGCCCTATGTCCTCGGAAGGTGGGCAGGGTCGACTTCGTGCCTGCTTCCCTCTGCACGACTGGTATCAAGAATGATGATGCCGCGTGCATCCCAAATTGACCTTTCTGCGATAGGGCCTATTCGCCAGCACACAGAGGGACTTGCCGACGCGAGGCCTACGCCTGCCCCAGCCTTGACGAGGACCCCTTTCCGTCCTCGGGCTCGGAACTCGCCCGGTTGACCGACGCCGCGAAAGCGACGATACCATGTTGTTCTTCGCGCGGCCACTTGTTCGATAAAAGAATCGAGTTCGACCACAGAGCATGACCACCGGTATGACCCATGAAGCCGACTCCGATCCCTTGGACCACCTCTTATTTGCGCCTGAACTAGCCATCCTTGAGTCCACGCGCCACCTTCTGTGTAGCTCCGAGACGATTTGGGCGATAGCCGATAAAACGGCGTTCCAGCCAACTTCATCTTCACACATCCTCCGAACTAGGTTGTCCGGGGTAGTGTCCAGACCACATGTGGCAAGCATGTGGTCACGCATTGCGCGAAAACGTGAGCACACGAACAACACGTGTTCCGCCGTTTCCCCTAAACCTGCGCACACCAAACACTCGGGCGAAGCCGAGCAAGCCAGCTGCTTTACCTGCACTTTGATTTTGCAGCACGCTTAAACGCCGGGCACATCGAACCCCCCATGGGGTGCTTGCTGTTCGCAGCTTTGCTGGAACAGATCAAACAGTTGGGAGGGTTCGTGCAGCATTGTGCCTTATGTCCCTCCAATCCGCAGCGTCGACAGAGCTTGCTTCTGTCAGGGCCTTTGCAGTCCCATTGCTTGTGCCCCGGTTCCAGGCACTTGAAGCAAACTTCGGGTTGCTCGTATATGCCCACAGGGCATACCGACCACCCCACCTTGACGCTCCCTAACTTGACTACCTTGGAGGCGTCAGCTGCAGGTAGCCGAACCAATGCTACCTGTGTCCCTGCTGGACCTTTCCGTAGCCGAACGGCTGCGGTGGACGCCTCCACTTCACACTGTCGCCGCAGTGCCGTGACGAGCTCTTCGACTTCGGTGATCTCGTCCAGGTCTTTAACCCTTAGATTCACCTCCGTCCTCCGCTTTAGCTCGAGGATCATCTCGCCCGTCCGGGTACGTCTTATTCGACGTACGTCGGCGCCGAGTTCACCGAGCTTGACGTCACTCCTCATCGCCTTCAAGACGTCCGAGTACTTAGCCTCGTCCGTTTTGATGACTAGGGCATCGCCCCTGGAGCGATTGGCGCCTACCCTAGACTTTCTGCTACCCTCATTCGCCTGGGCCTTCTTTTCGGCCCTTGACGTCTTCGGTTTCCTCTTATTCTTGACCAGGGTCCAGGAGGCGTCATCCCCCTCTATTTCCCTGGTCTGGGGCGGCTGAGAGCTCTCAGCCTGCCGTAACCCCCTTGCCACCGTCTTTCCTGGGTGGACGGACCTTTCCAGGTCCTTCCTCCCCGGTTTGGAGGTACCTGGCCGGAGTTCAGCTTCCCAGCCCCACTACCCTTGTTCGGGGTAGTAACCCTCCGCGTTTTGGGGCGGCCCCCAGGGAGCTCATCCCCTGGAGACTGTCTCCCTCGTTTTTGTGTCTGCTCCGTTGGAGCAGCCACCCCCGACGTGCCCGCGAATACTTGAGCCTCGGTCTGGGTAGACTTTGGCACCACCGTCTTCGCTGGCACGTCCTCGGTCGATTCTACCTTGCCCAAAACCGCGAATTCTTGGACCTCAGTCTGGGTAGACCTTGACTCCATGGATTTCACGGGTTCGCACTTGGCTGTCCCGACCGCCGTTTCCAGCTTGGCGTCCAACATCGACTTTCGAAGTTTCTGCAAGCTCCTCTTGAGGTCCTTACTGATATTATGCTTCGATGACGCAAAGTCGATGATGGCGTCCAGCTGTTCCGTCGCCACCTCGAAGACCGAAAGCCCATCGCGTTTGCGGTTCATCGCCTCCACAAGCCATGGGCCGTCAATAACCTCTAACGGCGTTTTTTAGCCGAGAGGAAGGTTAAGTGACCCACGCTGGCGCTGCGCACTGAGCTGCCGACTATTGCCTCTGGCCTCCTAGGCGGAGACCTGAACAACCCACCTCTTGCGAAGGGGTTGTCGCCTACACTACTACCACTAGTTGAAGAATTGCCTTGGTTTTCCATTTTGGTCCCACGAGTTGCTCGGGAAAAGAGGTCCACCACGCCAGAGCCCAGCATGACGCGATAAGGGACAATTACTGTGGAGGGTGCCCAGGTACCCCACAGGCTCCGTTAAAGGCCTAGCTTATTAGGACCACGGGATGCTGCGACTACTCCGGGGGGGGGGGGGGCTGTGCTCATGCACTTTTTTTTCTAAAATTCCGGCCCCTAGCTTAGGCTAGTTCGCCGACTGGCTGGCTGAGATCCACTGCTACGTTGTCTCGATCCCTCGGCGGTCGTGCCGCAAACTTCCTCACTCGAATCCTCCTGACTTCCCCCGGCGTCGAGGGTGGTCCACCAGTTTCGGTGAAGGAAACTTCCGCACTGATGGTGCCCCGACTACCGGCGGCTATCGCAGGGGACGCTTTCGCGCATTGCGCCGACTTCGTCTTCGGGTTGCAGAGGTGGTCCGACAGTTCCGGTGGTAGATGACGTCCGCACTGGCGGTGCCCTACATACCCGAAGCACTTCCTTCTTCTTTCTTCAGCAGGTTGACTGATCGAGTGCCGAAGTCGGTCCGACGATTCCGGTTGGCAGAAGACTTCCGGTTCACCGGCGCCCTGCCGACCCGAGGCCAAACACTGCTCACTATGCTGGATTTTCCTCCGAGCCGACGCTTATTTGCTGGTCCCTTCTCCATCTACGCTGCAGCTCTGACAATATTTGCCTCACGACTCTGCTTACCGCATTCCACGTAACTTCATCGTGACACATTCGCTCTGCGATATTGTCCACGCTTAGGGCAGGCATTTCTCTACGTGCTTCCGCAAACCTCGGACAATCGAATAACACGTGCTCTGGAGTCTCCTCTACGTTGATACACGCCGCACACTGGTTCAGAAGCCCCCAAAACGTGCGTTTTTTAGTTTTCGACGTGAAAACTACATTTTAGAGACATGATGTCTTCAGAAGAGTTGAAGGATATTTCTTGGGCTTTCTTTTGATGAGAAAATATCAATGATCTATCCACCTTGAAGGGCGGTATGGAATAAAACATTTACGCAGATGTACAAAAGCAGTGGTTGTTCTCTGCAATGTTATAAAGAATGTGAATTGGAACATCTTTTCTGAAGACACAATATTGGACAAACGGTTTTGTAAGGAATTAGAGCACGTTTTGTATGAATGACCCCCAAAAATCATATTTTGAGCATAACTTTTTAGAAAATGATTTTAGCACTATGGTTTATTCTAGAAAGTTGTGCATAATGACAAAAAACATGTTTGTCTAGAAGACTACTTTGATCTATCTTGAAACCTGTCAAAGTTATTAAGGAATCTTTAGATAAAATAGTCAATTTTCACATCAACACACCATGACAAGCGGCAAGAGGCGGCAAGCCAAACAGCCACCATCTGAAAGATTCGGTTTTAAGCTACCGAATGCACAATGCTTTGTTTTGTTCCGTCGTGTTCCACTATAGTTTTGAATCAACTTAAAATAGTCCTTAATGTACGTTTTTCAGTACAACTGTTATGTAAACAATTAAAAAGTGGCTAACATGATTGGTTATTTATTGCATAGTAACAATCTCCATCAAGACTAAACAGCCACATTTAAGACGAATGGCTGTCATTTGTCGAAATTGTAACCATGCAATAAATAACTAATCATGTTAGCCACTTTTTAATGAATCGCCTGCTTTGAGCGTGCTTACAGCGGCACACTAAGAGTTAACTTTCCGAAATCAATATGGCGAAAGGTATCTAAGATTCGATTTCTCAAAATTAAGCAACTTCATCGAAAAAATATTTGGTAGGCGTAGTAGCGAACACCTTCCTACACAACTGGTACCAAATAGTTTTTCGTGAAAAGTTCCTACTTTTGAGAAATCACGCCTTAGATGCCTTTCGCCATTCAAATTTCTGGTGGTTAACTCATGCTGGCTATTTGCGCATAAACGATAGCGCCTGGATGTGGCAGCGGCGGGTAGAAAATCAGCCACTGCTAATAATTCATTGTTTACGTAACAGTTGTACTGAAAAACGTACATTAAGGACTATTTTAATTTGATTCAAAACTATAGTGAAACACGATGGAACAAAACAAAACATTGTGCATTCGGTAGCTTAAAACCGAATCTTTCAGATGGTGGCTGTTTGGCTTGCCGCTTCTTGCCGCTTTTCATGATGTTTTGATGTGAAAATTGACTATGTTTTCTAAAGATTCCTTAATAACTTTGACAGGTTTCAAGATAGATCAAAGTAGTCTTCTAGACAAACATGTTTTTTGTCATTATGCACAACTTTCTAGAATAAACCATAGTGCTAAAATCATTTCCAAAAAAGTTATGCTCAAAATATGATTTTTGGGAGTCATTCATACAAAACGTGCTCTAATTCCTTACAAAACCGTTTGTCTAATATTGTGTCTGACAGTTCTCAAATGAACTGCTGTCAAAAATTAGGTTACCAATGATGCTGACAGCATGACTGGCAGCCCTTTGATTTATTTCAAATTTATGGCAAATTCAAATTGAAAAATTTCACACAACGTAGGGTAGAAATTGAACGAAATAATAAAGAATTTAGTTAGTTAGAGTCAAACCGCCAAAAGTGAAGTACTCAATAAAGGTCCCGCAAAATCTCGAAAGGATTTCTTTTAGTTGAAATATAGTTGTGCCCAGTGAGAAGCCCTAAGGTGTCCGGCCGTACTAGTGTGTCCCCGGCCGTTTGCGAATCCCGAAACCCGTCGGAACCTACGATCCTGCCCTATCATCTTGGTGCCGTGACCAGGATCAGGTTTCCTCCCAGAATATCCGCCATCGCATTACGGACGCCGACGCTATCTGACGCCATCATTCCGAACTATTGTGTGCCCAAGCAGCAGTCATACGATCGCCATCTTCCTAAATCCCAATGTGATTCCGCGCCATCGTAAAATTGTTCCAGAGTTCCTGCTTATTTAATTAAATACAAGGCCTAATACTATTAGGCACTCGGTACGTATCATTCCGAAGTGCGCAGAGTATACCGCGGGTGCTTTGAGATTTTTTCCGATTTTTCCGGTCCTTTCCATCCGACTCCGTGCACGACGAGTACCATTCTGTTCGTCATTCAGCAATAGTCAGCTCTAGACGAAACAATCTCCTTCCGTTTCCGGCTTATCAACCGATCAGCCACTAGTTGTGCCTAGAAAGCCGTTGCAGTTTCTTCGAAATAAAATACAAGGCTTAAACCTAGCCTTGAGAAGGTTAGTAACGCTCCAACTTCACTACTCCGTTTGTCCGGCTCTACCGGGTCTTTCTCTGTATCGTCTATCTAGTGCACACATCGACTCTCCGGATCCGCCATGACGGATGAACGTACGAGACAACAGCTCATCAATCGCCGAACCACGCTCACTGCAGCTCTAGGGAGAGCGGAACAATTCATCGAAAAGTATGAGGCGGAACGGGATCAAGGCCAGGTGAAGTTACGTCTAGAGAATCTCGATACCGTGTGGATGGGACTAGATGATGTGCAGACTCAACTCGAAGACTTGGAGCTGACCAAAGAAGGTATGGCTCAGAACCTGTCTTTCCGCTCCCACTATGAAACCCGTTATTTTCGCACAAAAGCCACTCTACAATCCTACCTCCCCAATGTACCTTCGACAAGCACAATTCCCCAAGCACCACTCTCTGGGCTCTCCGGAATCAAACTACCAACAATTTCTTTACCGGAGTTCGACGGAGATTATAACCAATGGCTTCCCTTCCACGACACATTCGTTGCGCTTATCCATTCCAACACCGAGGTCCACGATATTCAAAAATTCCACTATCTGCGTGCTGCTTTGAAAGGAGAAGCAGCGCAGTTGGTCGAATCGATTGGAATTAGTTCCGCCATCTACAACATCGCCTGGCAAACTTTAGTCTCTCGCTACGCTAACGACTACCTCCTCAGAAAACGCCACTTGCAAGCTCTCCTCGACTGTCCCCGCATGAAAAAGGAATCCGCCGCAGCTCTACACTCAGTTGTCGATGAGTACGAACGCCACACGAAAACACTCCGCCAATTAGGAGAACCAATCGAGACATGGAGTACCATGTTGGAACATCTACTTTGTCTGCGTTTGGATGAAGCCACACTGAAAGCTTGGGAAGATTTCGCTACGACCGTTGAAAACCCTGACTACTCTTGCCTCATTGAATTCCTGCAACGTCGCATCCGTGTATTGGAATCAATGTCCGTTAATCACCAAGCACAGCCATCTTCCAATCAACAATCAATTATGTTTCGACGTCCCCCTTTCCACAAAACCGTTTCTCATGCTGTAGCAGAAACTACATTTCGCAAATGTCACTGCTGCGATCAACATCACCCACTTTTTCAATGCCCACGGTTCGAAAAGATGTCCGTCTCCGATCGACTGAAAGTTGTCAATGATCAGCATCTCTGCCACAATTGTTTTCGCCAAGACCATCTCGCTCGAAACTGCCAATCGAAATTCTCCTGCCGTCACTGCAAAAGGCGACACCATTCATTGATCCATCCAGGCTATCACCTTCACGATGCTGATCAATCACCCACTACATCGCGCACCGTACCATCCGCTACATACACACCGAAGCCCGTCATCAAACAAGACACAGCTATAAACAACAGACGATCGCCCACATCCATGAATGCTGTGACTGCCCAAACAATCAACTCATCACAAACATCGAGTGCGAATGTTTTGCTTTCGACGGTCGTGTTGATGGTTGTCGACTGCAACGGACAAGAGCACCCCGCTCGAGCACTATTGGATAGTGGCTCACAATCAAACATAATAAGCGAACGACTATGCCAATTACTGAGGTTAAAGCGATGCAAGTTAAATATCCCAGTGTACGGCGTTGGTGAATCTTCTTCCAGTGTCAACCATTCTGTTAGTGCCTCCATCCGTTCGAGAACCTCCGACTTTGAGCTCAACCTTGCCTTCCTCGTCATGCCCCGCATTACCATCGACTTGCCCGTCGTGTCATCCCCAGGAGAAGATTGGAATGTCCCAAAGAATCTGATGCTAGCTGACCCCACTTTCCACAAGACAGGATCCATCGATATGCTACTAGGCGCTGAGCATTTTTTCTCCTACATAAATCTCAGCAGCCGGATAGAAAATGCTAACAGTCCCACATTAATTAAAAGCGTTTTTGGTTGGATTGTTACCGGCAGGATTCAAACTCCCGTAAATTCACTCCCTGTAGCATGTCATGTCTCGCTTTCGGATCCACTAAATGAATCCCTGGAGCGCTTCTGGCGCATAGAAGAAGTCGAAAATCCGCGAAATTATTCTGTTGAAGAGCAGGAGTGTGAGACCAACTACGTATCCGGTGTTTCCCGCACAGTGGAAGGAAGATATATCGTGCGACTTCCGCGACATGTAGATTTTGATCACATGTTGGGGAATCTAAATCTGCTGCTATCCGCCGTTTACATTGTCTCGAAAATCGTTTAAGCAGGGAGCCCCATTTGATGGAAGAATACCATTCTTTCATGTCGGAATATCTGTCACTCGGTCACATGAGACTCGTTTCGGCAAACGAAACGGAACCGGCGCAGGTAAACTACCTACCTCATCATGCCGTTATGAAAGAAGCCAGTACCACCACGAAAGTTCGGGTAGTCTTTGACGGATCGGCTAAAACATCCACAGGGTATTCCCTTAACGACGGCCTTCTGGTAGGCCCGATTGTCCAAGATGAGTTACTCACTCTTGTTCTACGATTCAGAAAATACCCCGTAGCTCTTGTCGCGGACATCGCTAAAATGTACCGTCAAGTGCTACTGCACACCGATGACACGCCACTGCAACGAATACTCTGGCGATTCCGCACGGATGAGCCGATCGCAACGTATGAGCTGTTAACAGTAACATATGGTCTTGCTCCATCTTCTTTTTTGGCGACGCGTACCCTGCAACAGCTCGCTGCCGATGAAGGAGATGCCTACCCACTAGGTGGTCCAGCACTGAAGAAGGGATTCTACATTGACGACTACATAGGGGGAGCCAATTCCGAGGAGGGGGCAATACAGACACGCAAAGAACTCGACGAGCTGCTGGCTAAGGGAGGTTTTCAGCTGAGAAAGTGGGCGTCAAACAACTCGAATGTGCTGGAAGGACTTGACCCGTCTCGGATTGGAACACAACCAAGTCTAAAGTTTGACCACATCGAACCGATAAAGGCACTTGGAGTTAGTTGGGAGCCCGCATCCGATCATCTTTGCTTCAACTCGAATCTCGATCTAAGTAGTGATCCACCAACCAAGCGATCAATCTTATCGGATGTTTCTAAACACTTTGACCCGCTTGGCCTAACAGCACCAGTTATTGTACGCGCTAAAATGCTTCTACAACAGCTCTGGCTACAACCCTGCGGATGGGATGAAGCAATTCCTGACGTCCTTCTAGCGAAGTGGGATAACTACCGTATTGACATTCCGAGAATTAATTCCTACCGTGTCGACCGATATGCTTTTCTACCGAAATCCGTAATCCAACTGCATACCTTTGCAGACGCATCCCAACAAGCCTACGGTGCATGCGTTTATGCTCGTTCAACGGACCCCCAAGGCAGGACGAAAGTGCAGCTGATTGCTTCCAAATCAAAAGTCGCTCCTCTAAAAAGAATTACTATTCCCCGATTGGAGTTGTCCGCTGCTGTGCTTGCTGCAAGACTGCACAAGAAAGTTACTGAAGCACTTGACATGACCATCGCTAACTCGTATTTCTGGTCAGATTCCACGGTCACCCTCGAATGGTTGCGTTCCCCTCCATACACTTGGAGCACCTTCGTTGCGAACAGGGTTTCTGAAATTCAGAACACAACACAGGGATCTCGTTGGCATCACGTCGCAGGAAAACAAAACCCAGCAGACCTGATCACTAGAGGGATGAAAGTTGACGATTTTCTCAACAGCAGTTTATGGCATCGGGGACCATCATGGCTAGGGAGACCTGAAACAGAATGGATAATATCAGATGATTCGAGAAAAACACCGGAGGAGATGTTAGAACGGCGGACGATGGTGGCGGCAATTCAAAACAAACTCGGAACGAATTCAATTTTCGCAACGTCTTCTTCCTACAATCGTTTGCTACGAGTGACAGCATATTGCCTTCGTTTCATTGACGCCTGTCGTCGCAAAACAGTATCGTCATCACAGCCCGAGTCGGTGTTTATAACAAGATCAATCACGGTGGTAGAATTGTCAGCAGCCCGAATGCTATTGATCCGATTAGCTCAAGCAGATTGTTTTGCAGAGGAGATAAGGTACTTGGGGAGGGGAGAGTCTGTTTCTAAACGTTCAAACTTGCGTCTTTTGAGCCCCTTCGTAGACGCAGATGGAATCCTACGAGTCGGAGGTAGATTGCGTCTATCAGAGCAACCTTACCTAACCAAACATCCAGTCCTCCTTCCTAGTTCCCATCCTCTAACACGGTCAATTGTCAAGCACTATCATCTCAAGCTGTTCCATGGTGGCGGCCGCGTAACCCTAGCGGCCATCCGTCAAGAATACTGGCCCGTACAAGGCCGGAGAATAGTGAATAGCGTTTTAAGAAACTGTTTCCGATGTGCCCGTGCCTCTCCTGTCCCGGCCAAGCAGCAAACTGGACAGTTGCCTGGACAAAGAACAACACCAAGCCGTCCATTTTCCGTAACCGGTGTTGACTACGCCGGCCCAATTTATATAAAAGCAATCCATAAGAGAGCATCGCCAACCAAAGCTTACATCAGCGTCTTCGTTTGTTTCGTGACAAAAGCCGTGCATTTAGAGTTGGTGAGCGACTTATCGACGGCTGCATTCCTCACTGCGCTTAGGAGATTTATTGCTCGTCGGGGTTGTCCTGCACACATTCATTCCGACAACGGGAAAAATTTTGAAGGTGCTCGCAATGAACTTCGCGAGTTGTACCAATTATTTCAGGAGGAAGAGTTGAGCGGAGAGGTTGCTAATTACTGCTCCAATCAGGGCATCCAGTGGCACATGACCCCACCTAAGGCTCCACACTTTGGAGGTCTTTGGGAAGCGGCGGTGAAGGTAGCAAAGAAGCATTTACACCGGCAGTTCGGTGATTCAAGGCTTACCTTCGAGGAGTTAACAACAGCCCTAGCAGAAATTGAAGCAGCAATGAATTCTCGCCCGCTAACACCACTAACTGAGGACCCGAATGATCTCGCCACCCTTACACCAGCCCACTTCCTAATAGGCACTGCAATGTCCACTTTTCCTGAAGACGATGTTAGTAGAATTCCCATCAATCGTCTAGACCACTATAGGAGTTTACGTCATCGCGTCCAACAATTTTGGCACCAGTGGCAAGCTGAATATCTACAGGAGCTGCAAAAGGAAAGTAGACATATCATCCCGAACACTGACATCCAACCAGGTAGAATGGTCGTCATCGTCGACGAGTTTCTTGCTCCTGTGAAGTGGCCGCTGGCGAGAATCCTGAATATCATCCCCGGACCAGATGGGCTCACTCGAGTCGTTGACTTGCTAACCAGCAGGGGAGTTATACGACGTCCAATAACAAAGATTTGCTTGCTGCCCGTTGAAGAATCCTAAAAATTAAGAACTGATAATTTGTAAACATATTCTCTTGAACTCAATGTATGAATTAGAATGTAGTTGTGTTGATTTACAATGAAATTCAAGAATTTCAGGTGGCGGCGATGACAGTTCTCAAATGAACTGCTGTCAAAAATTAGGTTACCAATGATGCTGACAGCAAGACTGGCAGCCCTTTGATTTATTTCAAATTTATGGCAAATTCAAATTGAAAAATTTCACACAACGTAGGGTAGAAATAGAACGAAATAATAAAGAATTTAGTTAGTTAGAGTCAAACCGCCAAAAGTGAAGTACTCAATAAAGGTCCCGCAAAATCTCGAAAGGATTTCTTTTAGTTGAAATATAGTTGTGCCCAGTGAGAAGCCCTAAGGTGTCCGGCCGTACTAGTGTGTCCCCGGCCGTTTGCGAATCCCGAAACCCGTCGGAACCTACGATCCTGCCCTATCAGTGTCTTTAGAAAAGATGTTCCAATTCACATTTTTTTACAACATTGCAGAGAACAACCACTGCTTTTGTACATCTGCGTAAATTTTTTATTTCATACCGCCCTTCAAGGGGGATAGATCATTGATATTTTCTTATCAAAAGAAAGCCCAAGAAACATCCTTCAACTCTTCTGAAGACATCATGACTCTAAAATGTAGTTTTCAGGTCGAAAACTAAAAAACGCACGTTTTGGGGGCTCCTGAACCAGTGTGCGCCGGGCAGAATGGCGATGACGCATGGCCACATCGGTGCAGATATTGGCGGAAACAACCGTGTCCGGATAGGAACTGAGTGAGGTGAAAGTTCACCTCTCCATGCTCCCTGTTCACCCACGTCGACACATTGGGGATGAGCCGGTGGGTCCACCTTCCACTGTCTGCATTGTCCCACTCCTGCTGCCACTTCACCATAGAGTCCAGTCTCATCGTCTCCCTCACATTTCTGGTACCTCTCCGTTGGTAGCACTCGATATCCTCTGCTAAGGTTATGCAGATTGGAATCATCCCTGCGATAACGCAAACTGCCTCTGACGAAATGGTTCGGTACGCACTCGCCACTCGAATGGCCATTAGACGGAACACGCTATTCAACTTCCTGTGATTACGTTTCGTCTTGAGCGCAGCTCCCCAGGCTGGAACGCCGTACCTAAGTATTGAGGATGATACGGTCGCCAGAAGACGCCTACAGCTGCCTCTCGGTCCGCCTACGTTCGGCATGATCCTAGCAAGCGCACTGACCATCTTAGCCGCCTTCTCGCAGGAATAGTCGACATGGGTGTTGAAATTCAAACGGTCGTCGATCATCACTCCTAGATGTCTCAAAGCCCGCACGGACGGTATGTCGTGCTCTCCGACGATAATCTGCATTCGCTGTATGATTCGGCAGTTGCTGACCAGCATCACTTCTGTTTTGTGGTGAGTAAGCTGCAGCTTGACCCCATTCATCCAGTTTTCAACTGCGTCGGTCGTCTCCGCCACCAGCATATCTACCTCTTCCAGCGACTCTCTGGTTATCGTTAGAACGACATCATCCGCGAATCAGAAGATCTGCATGCCTTTGGGCAACTTCAGCATTAGCACTCCGTTGTACATAACGTTCCACAGCATTGGGCCAAGTATGGAGCCTTGCGAAACACCCGCCGTAACCCTAATCGACCCGAAGTTCGTATCGTAGACCAGAATCCGGTTTTCGAAGTAGCTCTTAAGGATTCTACACAAATAGCCAGGAACCCGCATTCCATGCAGCGCTACGGCGATGGCCTCCCAGCTGGCACTGTTAAATGCGTTTTTGACGTCAATTGTTACTACGGCGCAGAACCGATTGCCGCATCTCTTTTTCTTGGATGCTTTCTCTGCAACTTCAACGACCGCCTTAATGGCATCCACCGTCGATCTGCCTTTTCGGAATCCAAACTGCTTCTCCGACAAGCCGATCTCGCCCTCCGTGAACTGCGTCAGCCTATTAAGGATAATCCTTTCCAGAAGCTTCCCCAGTGTATCCAGCAGGCATATGGGCCTATACGAAGCTGGACTCCCCAACGGTTTTCCTGGTTTCGGCAGTAACACCAGTTTCTGAATCTTCCACTTATTCGGAAAGTAGCCATCTGCTAGGCATTTCTGCAGCACCATCCTGAACAAATCTGGAAACGCCAGTATCGCAGTTTTTAAAGCCACGTTTGGAATTCCATCCGGACCCGGAGCTTTCTTCTTCTTCAGACCTTTCGCTACTGATGACAGCTCGTCGTTGGAGACTTGCATACCTGCAATGGTGACTCGGTCTTCATCTTCGTACGGTGCCGGCGGCCACATCGTAGAATCATGCTGCGGGAAAAGACCGTCCACGATGATCTTCAGCTTGTCCGGACACATCTCCGCTGGCGTCGCTGGACCCTTGATTTTCGTTATTGCCACCCGATAAGCATTGCCCCAAGGATCAGCGTCAGCTTCTTGGCACAACTGCTTGAAGCAGTTGGACTTGCTGACTTTGATCTCCCGTTTGAAAGCCGCTCTAGCTTCCCGGAAAACTATCTTACGCTCTTCTCTTACCGTTTCAGACCTTGCCCTCTGAAAATGTCTCCTGGCCCTGAGACAGGCAGCACGAAGATTGGCAAGAGATTCGTTCCACCAGTAATTTGGGCGTCGGCTGTCCAATGGCTCCAGTTTCCTTGGCATCGACGCATCGCAAGCCCTCGCTAACATTTCCGTCAGTTCATCTGCTTCCAGATTTGTTGCGCCGCTGTCAGCTCGAAGTGCTTCGATAAAAAGCTCCTTGTCAAAGTCCTTCGTTTTCCATCTTCGCCCGGTAGTCCTTATCCCTCTCCGCGTCGTCGGTAGCCGTCACTATACCGGATAGCTTGGTGATCACTATGAGTGTAATCCTCACAAACTCTCCAGTTCATGTTTCTCACCAGCGACGGGCTGCAAAACGTCACGTCAATGATGGACTCCCTGCCATCTCTGCGGAATGTACTAACGGTACCTTCGTTGCACAATCTTACTTCCAGCTTAGCCAGCGCCTCCAGCAAACTGTAACCTCTGGCGTTAGTCAGTCTGCTTCCCCAATCCACTGCCCAAGCATTGAAATCGCCTCCGATGATCACTGGTTTTCGGCCGATCAGCTTCTCAGTGAGTGAGTCCAGCATCCGGTTATACTGCTCCAAAGTCCACCTTGGGGGTGCGTAACAGCTACACACAAAGATCCCGTTAATTTTGGCGATTACGAAACCCTCGCTTGAACTGTCTACCACCTCTTGGATAGGAATTCTGCCCATCACTTGGATAGCCGCAATCCCCGTAGCATCCGCCACCCAATTACCGTTGTCAGAAGGGATCCGGTACGGCTCAGCAATAATTGCCACGTCGCACATTGCTTCTGTTGTCGACTGCCACAACAGCTGCTGTGCGGTGTCGCAATGGTTGAGATTCAACTGGATGATCTCCATTAATCTCGGCCCGCCTTCGCCTTCTTGTAGGCAGGGCATTGGAAGCCACCCGTCATGTGGTCGTTTCCATCCTTCGGTTTGCAGAGCAGGCATCTTGGTTGCTTCGTGCAGTCCCTAGCAACGTGTCCTTCTCCACCACATTTCCTACAAAGACCGGATCTGTCTGGGCCACTGCAGTTTCGCGCCTGGTGTCCAAATGCCATACATTTGAAGCATCGCTCCATCTGTTTGGTGATTCGAGGGGTGAGTCTCAACGGACACATAGACCATCCGACCTTCACCTTGGCCACCTCCACCATTTTGTTGGCGGCGTCTACCGGTAGTCGAATCGCTGATATTTGTGTACCACCGTACGCTTTCCTCAACCGAATGGTCATCTGAACTTCGCCCAGCGTGCATTGTGAGATCAGTGCATCCCTCAGTTCGTCTATCGTAGTGATATCGTCCAGGTCTCTGCAGTCGACCACGGCCTCCTGCGTTAAAGCCCTTACGTTTCCTTCACTACCTAAGGAATTGGCAATGAGCTCCCGGAAGGCCGAGCTCTTGACCGAGCTCTCAGCTCGAACAGCAATTCCCCCTTCTGAGTACGCCTAGTCCTCACCACTTTTTCACCCAAGTCCTTGAGCACCGGGTCTTCTCTCATCTTCCGTAAAATCGCTGCGTATGTCGTCTTGTCGCTCACTTCGACTATCAAGGCGTCCCCCTTGACCCGCTCACGAGATGAGCGATGTTTTTCTTTCTTCTTCTGCTCCTTTTTCTTTTCCACGTACTCCTTCTGCTTCTGTCTCTTCTCCCGCTGACTTTCCACGGTTTGCCAATCACCGTTCTTTACGCCTTCCTTATGTACGCTAGCACAATCTTGCACGTTCCGCTGCTTCTTCGGATTTCCTGCTCTCCTGGAGAGTCCCTGCTTCGCTTCTCCGTGCGAGAATTTCGGGAGCTCATTGGTGTTTGCAGTGCCTCGACTGTTGTATGCTCCGCTGCATCTTTCAGTGCTTTTTTAGCTGCTTCCGCTTTTCTTTTGAGCGCGTTCTGTTCGTGCTCAGCAGATTTAACGGCGGACTTGATGCTCGTCACTAGAAGCTTGATCTTCGTGTGAACATTGTGCTTATCCTTCACGAAGTCATAGAGCTCGTTGACTCGCTTCCGCACCTCCATCAGGTTGGACCTCCCGAATTGTAAATCCTCCTGACTAGCACTACTTTCCGATTTTGGGGTGGACACCCCATTCCCGGATCCTAGCTCCTGTTGGCCTGCCTGGTTCTCAGCAGACTTGGCCATACTGCTGGTACTTGCTACTGCTGCCTGCGCCATCACTGGAGATTGCTGCAGCCTCCCACTCTTTGCGAAAACATTCGCACCGCCTGCTCCTTCGTTGATTGATTGTGTGTGTGTGTGTGTGTGTGTGTTTTTTTTTCTTCCCAAGCAATGGAGGGGGAATCTGCTCAACAGACATCCTGGGTTGTTCAGGAAGTCCGGGGTTATTGACCACCTCCAACAGCAAACGAGGGAGACAGGACTACATCCCCGACCCGCTAAACCGTTTCCATTGCCGCCAAGCCCATAGTCCCTTCGGTACAACCAGAAAGTAATGCTTCAAAGGGGGCCAGTGCACAACGCACCCTCGAGGTTAGCTGCGTGTCCTTGCAGCATCGAACATCGTGACTCGATTTTTTAGAAGAACACCATGGAATCATGCCAGCGCATTGTCGGCTTTCAATGTGGCCTTACCACGCCCTATGTCCTCGGAAGGTGGGAAGGGTCGACTTCGCGCCTGCTTTCCTCTGCACGACTGGTATCAAGAATGATGATGCCGCGTGCACACCAAATTGGCCTCTCTACGAAAGGGTCTATTCGCCAACACAAAGAGGGACTTGCCGACGCGGTGCCTACGCCTGCCCCAGCCTTGACAAGGACCTTTCCGTACTCGGGCTCGGAACCCGCCCGGTTGACCGACGCCGCGAAAGCGACGATACCATGTTGTTCTTCGCGGCCACTTGTTCGATAAAAGGATCGAGTTCGACCACAGAGCATGACCACCGGTATGACCCATGAAGCCGACTCCGATCCCTTGGACCACCTCTTATTTGCGCCTAAACTAGCCATCCTTGAGTCCATGCGCCACCTTCTGTGTAGCATCGAGACGATTTGGGCGATAGCCGATAAAACGACGTTCCAGCCAACTTCATCTTTGCACATCCTCCGAACTAGTTTGTCCGGGGTAGTGTCCAGACCACATGTGGCAAGCATGTGGTCACGCATTGCGCGAAAACGTGGGCACACGAACAACACGTGTTCCGCCGTTTCCTCTAAACCTGCGCACACCAAACACTCGGGCGAGGCCGAGCAAGCCAGCTGCGTTACCTGCACTGTAATTTTGCAGCACGCTTAAAAGCCGGGCACATCGAACCCCCCATGGGGTGCTTGCTGGAACAAATCAAACAATTGGGAGGGTTCGTGAAGCTAAGCATATGCGGTTTTTCGAAAAATTTCGTTTCAGGTGGTTCGAAACGAAATTCCGCGGAATTTCGCGGACTTTGAGTGTGGTGAAATCTGATTTCTTGATTTCGTTTCGTTTCGAAAAATTACAAAAATTTCGCTAGAAAAAACTAGCTTCTAACGAAATTTACCGGAATTCCGCGGAATTTCGAAGCAAATTTGAAATCAAACTATACTTCATATTATCAAAAATTTTGGCTGCGCCGCTGAACAAAATGTTTCCATGATTCAAATTTAATTTTTGTGATATTTTCTTACTATTTGCACAATATGAATGCGGAATCGATCGTCATGCTGCTGGTCATGGGACGGCAGCTAGTCCGGGAGAAAGCGAAGTGAAAAAAAACTACATCGCATAGCAGAAATTTGTTTAACCAGTGTGCAAACGATCGTGTTGATGCTGATCACGCCGGCTAGTGTGGAAGAACGAGAAGTGATAAAACTAATGTCTGCATCGAAGAACACAACATTATTTAGTGCGGAATCGATCTTGTTGTAGAAGATTTTTAAACGAAGCACATTGATCTTGCGTTGGATTGATTTGAAACACAGCTTTCGTCTTTTTGTTTTCAAAATAACTTCGTTTACAATAAATATTTTGTCGCTTTTGTCGCCAAGGAGTTTCACATGAATTTCCTTCTCAACTAACCAACGATTTCTTTCCCGCATATGCAGAGCATTTCTCGGTCTCTTATAACGGTGATGAAAGTATGTAAAAAGATAATTCTTTGATTTCTAGAGACGGCAATATCATCATCCCTGTCCGGGCTGACAATAGTCATTCTCGTCATATGAAGAAAGCGAAAAAAATATAGTCTTCGTCATAACATTGCCCGACGCGACACCTATTCGGTTTCTTCATGCCGCATGCCTACCACGAAGAAAGTCGTGCAGCCAAAAGTAAAAAGACGATTTCCGTCGTCACTTCTTCACATAATCGATTGCACGTCATTATAGACGGAGTAGTTAAAAACATAATGACGTCTAGAATGAAGAAATAGTACGAACTTTGGTAACATAAATGTTTCGATAGCATTTTTGACATCTTCATACGTTACTTCAAATTCATTTTCACAAAGAAATAATAAAAATTTTCGCAGGGCAGCTGTCGCTTGAAGCATAATGGTATGAAGTCTTCGTTCTTCGCTGTCGTCATGACGATTTGGTTGCACGACGAAAGCTAACGTTGTGCGCGTCATTGAAGATGCGTCGAGTAGCAATAAAGACAATAAATCTCGTCGCTACTGCGGTTTTTCTTGCTGCGGCGATGACTATTGTAAGGCCTGGACCCTGTCGCTGGATGTTGGTTCTCTACCGACCGCTCAAGATAAAATTTGAGCAGGAACTGAACTCACGTAAGCCATGATTTTATCATTATATCAGAACTCTAGCCGAAGCTCCACCCCTTTGATGAATAAGACCATTGAACATCGTTTGCTCACTGCTAGTCGTGGGTAATTAAAATGACAAAACATTTCAAAATTATTATTTTCTAAATAATAACTAATGAATAAAAGAGTTCACTATCAAAATAATTATATATGGGACATTCGAAGTATTTTCAATGCCATAATTGCCAAAAAAAGATGAACTATAGCATAGGAAATCCGCCGAAGCTCCGCCTTTTCGATGAATAATACCATTGTAAATCAGCTGATGGCTACACCTTTACATTGATCAATAAAGCGAATGATTTCTTCATTATAGCATTGCAATTTAAGCCGATGTTCCACCTCTTTGATGAATACATCGCAAAAATTTGTTGGTTCTACCTTTACGTTGACCAACCAAGCAAAAATGATTTGTCACATATATAGTATATTAACAACATGGTCCACTTCGAGAATCCCCATATATTGGGCAACAGACAGCACATTCACACCATCTTGGGTTACCAAAGATGACTACCCGGTAAAAATCGTTTACTCATTAATGGGTACTTTTTGTCTGCTATCTCTTTCTCTCTGCTGAAAAATTTACCCATTTCGGGAGAATAAGTGGATTTACTCATTTAAATGAGTAGATCCACTTATTCTCTCAAAATGGGTAAATTTTTCAGCAGAGGGAAAGAGATAGCAAAGAAAAAGTACCCATTAATGAGTAAACGTGTTTCTCCGTGTAACGCCTAAAAATGATTGCCAGGGGTGCGATAATTGTAAATATTACACTAATTTCACAATTTTTGAAAATTTTTATTACATGTTTCAACATTTCATTTTTGAACTAAGATTTCAAAATGGGATCATGTGATGATTTCTAGCGCATTATTTCGACATGTTATGCTGCACATTGAATTATACGTTTAAGCACCCCTCGCAATGTCTCTTCACTACATTGCTTGTCTTTTGTGATACCGCGACGCTACTGCGTTAACTCTTCAAATTAGCTAGAGTGGTAATAGTGGTATTAGAGTATACTTGCTGAAACACAAAATCACGTTAACCGAGAATATTCAAAAGCTTTATACCAACGTTTGAAAGTTACACAAAATTCAGTAGCTATTTACCTATTTACATCAACAAATAAATCAAATTTTAAATTGAAATATTTAGACTCAAAACAGTGACAATTTTTGGAATTCTAATGGAGAAATTTCAAAAAATTTCGTTGAAATCTTAGAATAAGAAACGCATTTTCTTTTGTCGTGTGCGAGGAAGACAGAATTTCGTAACAATTCATCGCCATGAACGCGAATTAATAAAATTGTCACGCAAACGCTCTCTAATTAGTTGATTGTACTACATTTTCAAAATGATTCTATTGCGAAAAACTCTTTAGTAAGTATATTAGTGGTTCTGAAAAGATCCATTCACAATGTTAGATGTAAATTTCCTCTTGAGCGGTTCAACTGGGAGTTTATGATTGTTTAAAACATTATGAATCGATGTCTGCAGGAATACCAAACGCTTAACCGCTGCTGCCATCGGCCGAGAAAATCAATATCATCAAATACCTCGGGAGAATATTTCATACTGGAAAAACAGTAATTAAGAGGCATTAATGCTGATAAAATTAGACTCCATACAACAATGTCATCCCTACATTCTCCCGAGGTATTTGATCATAACAATTTAGTAAATTATTTTGTAATAACTACCCAAATTAAAATTATTTTTCAAAGTGTACGTTATAACGGGGAAAAATGTACGCTATATCGAGTGACGTTATGTCGAGTGTACGTTATATCGGGGGTACGTTAAATCGAAGATTACCTGTATTTGTTCTCTCATATGGCCCTCTGCTAATCTTCAGTTTCTATTCATTTCACACTTGCCGATCGCTTGCGGTGTCAATCGAATCTGTATGTTCATTACTTTTACCTACTCCCTTTCGCCTTGAGTAGTATTATTATAACCGAAAAAGCCAATAAACTAATTTTTATATATGCTAAAATATTGAGTCACGTGATTGACGTTAAATCGAAGCCGCTAAGAGCAAAAATGTAAAAAAGTACGTTTCCCCAAACTAATCTCCATACAAACTTAAATTATTTTGTACTGTTGATTGCGGTTCCAAAACCATTCAGAAAAACAGTGAGCTCACTTGATTGGATGAAGCTTGTCCCCCACTATAATATACACAAGTATAACAATACAGAAATGTGAAAGCATGGAAGTAAGAAAATATAAAAGCATCATAATGTGTGCATGTGATAGTATAAAATTATGAAATAGGAAAAAATATATAATAATATGGGAATTATGAGAATATAAATATATTATAAAATACTATACGAAAGTGTAATAATACAAAATTATGAATTTGGAAATATTAAAACATAAAATATTAACAATGTTATGGAAATGCTAATATATTCTTCCAACCTATAACGTACATGTTCATGATAGAATTAGAAGTGAAAGTATAGATTTGATAGTTCTGTTAGGATAAGGCAGGCATTAATAATGTTTTATAGAGGTGGTCAAAGCGAGCGGAGGGCAACAAGTGTGATGGTATAAGCCTTTCGACCTTCCTTCTGCCAAACTCCCGTATAAAGAGGGAGAGAAGAGTAAAATATTAAATATTATTACTAATGAAATATAAAAGTGTAAAATTATGAATGTATAAAATAATTAATCAAAAAATATGATAGTGTGAGAATATTAAATTTTATAAATATGAAAAATGGATATAATGAAATATGAAAAAAAAAACTAAAATATGAAAACATAAAAGCATGGCATTGGAGCAGTTTACATCGTAGACTGTAAACTAGTGATGCTCATGTTTCCTTTGAAATCTCTGTCCAGATTGCTGTCAGAAATTAAGATGGGTGTAGGTAATCCTTGATTTCAATCTAACACAAAATGACAAAACCATTAGAACTACTTGTCCCATTTAGCAAACGATCATAGGATTGTAGATTTTTTCTCATTGTTACCATGGTGTAAAGCATGCAAAGAAACATATCTGTCACAATTTTATATGTGCTTGGGTGTTCTTCGAAAATCTTGAGCTCAAAATGGAACAACAACGATTCATAATAAAGTGTGTTATGACACGTTAAAACTAAACTAAACAAATTCAGGCGTTATTAACTAACCTTCGAAATCCAAACAGAGTTGATGACATTCAATTAGCATTTCCTCAGTTATGATATGGAAGCTTCTCTGTGCCCGCTATAGAGATGAGTAAGGTTTGGCACTCGCACACTAATGTTCGATTCGTCATGTGTACATATAGGAGAACTGCTCCTTGAATTCTCAAATTGCACGAGTATGTTAGTTAAGCTCACTTCCTACAATAGAGAAATTCGAAGATCTAAAAGGATAAATTGGAGGCATTGGAGCAGGGTTAAGGGCCGTTTCTTCAACTATAGCATCATCAAGGTGCTGAACGATGACATGAACGCACAAGTAGGAAGGGAGGAAATGTATAGACCGGTCATCGGACCGGATTGTCTCCAGCTTCCACCTGTGCGTAGAACGCTTTTTTCTCGTCGTCGAGTCTCCCTTCGTGTAGGCAGTGCTCGTTGAAGATGCTATAGTTGATGAAACGGTCTTTAATCCACAGCTTGCACATCCTTGCGTTGATTGGCTGCCACCCAATCACACGATGGCGCATCTTACCCAGCACTATGAATACGGTTCCCAGCTCGTTTATCACACCGTATCGAATGACAACGGCCAACGATGCATAAGCTTCACAGCCTCCCGCGGTTGGAGATCACCCAACCAAGAAACGGAAAACCAAATCGACCACGTTCTAATCGACGGTAAATTCTTCTCCGACATCACGAACGTCCGCACTTACCGCAGTGCAAATATGGAATCCGACCACTACCTCGTTGCAGTATGCCTGCGCTTAAAATTCTCGATGGTGTACAACACGCGTCGAAGTCGGACGCCGCCGCTAAACATTGGGCGGCAGTGTTGGGAAAAATTCAAAATTTCAAAACTCACGAACGATTCAAATCGCACGTGAGTAGAAACGCACCCAACTCAGCACTTAAAAAATCATGGCTGAGTTGAATCATCCGTTTGAGTCATCGTAGGTTTTCTTCCATTCTCCTTCGTAAATTAATAGTAAATTAACGTGTGTAAACAATAAATTGCACCCAAATTGTTTTTAAACACTTTTTGGAGCGAAATGATTTTTTGGGAAATGAGTGAAATGATTCGTTTTAGCATGAAAAACTCTGTCGTGGTGCATTCCTTTAAAATTGCAAACGAGTTAATTCGCGCGAGAGCGCTCAATGATTGAGTCTTATGAATGATTTTACCAACACTGGGGCGGCTACAAGACGGTAGACTAGCCCAAGAATACGCGGAGCAGCTGAAAGTGGCACTCCCAACGGAAGAGCAGCTAGGCGCAGCGTCTCTTGAAGAGATATTCGATCCGCCATTGCATTGGTAGCACCGCAACCGCTGCACTTGGCACGGTGCCCCCGAATCAGAGAAACGACTGGTATGCTGGAGAATGTGAGTAGTTAGTGGAAGAGAAGAATGCAGCATGGGCGAGATTGTTACAACCAGCGGTGCAATTTATCAACAATGCCTGCTGAGTGTGATTTTTTTGTTTTGTATTTTTCTCTGCTCCTTGTTGCCTATGACGGTGCATTTCAGTCAGAAAGACAAAGCAGGAGTAGCTTAGCAAACTCGGTTTACCAACAGCGGGCTGAAGCTGATGATCATTCGGCACAAATTTCCTGTCATTGTCTTTCAAGTGATAGCATTCACCCATGCATTTATATAGGGACGTCGAAATCACGCAGCAGCGAGTGAACTGAATGGACTGTCACTGCGGGCTGCGTGTGCAATGAGAAGAGAGGTCTTTTTTGCCTTTCTCGTACAACAAAGTTGTACCGAAAGGCTATCATTTTTACAGGAACATCTGAGGGTAAAGTTTCTTATACCATTCGACTCAGTTTGATGAATCGAGGTGATGTCTGTGTGTGTGTATGTATGTGTGTGTGTATGTTTGTGTGTCTGTATGGTCACTTTTTCAACCTCAAAAACTCACACGATTTTCATGTACTTAGGCTCAACTGATTTTATCGCAACAAGTGGCATTCTGCAGAGCCACTCTTCCAATTACATGCTATTTCATTTCATCAAGATTGATTAATGCGTTCGTAGCTGACAAGGAAAATGGTTTAGGCTGTTTTCCATTTTTTCCCATATAATCGGGACTACGAGCATTGAGCATTTACCAGCAGCAGCAGCTATAATATAAATTACGTTCGCTCGATGGGTTAGAAACCTCGCTACGGCAATATCGATAACGAGCAAAGCTTTTCAAGGCTTGCAATGTGGAACGTGTTGAACACGAAAACTAATCGACGAACAACGTACGCGCTTTTAAGTGTAGAGCCGACTCGATGATGTTTATTCCCATTATACTTTATCGAAGCATTCGCACCAACACAGTTGTAAGTTTCATCGTTGGCAACAGAAATTGCACTCGATAACGACACGATACAACGAACTGCTGGTTCGTACGCTCGTGGCCATGGTGATGTTTGGGATGTTTGCGTTTGTTTTGTGTCATACATTGGAAGGGGGAAAAGAGGGGTTTCATTGATGCTTCAACATGCTGTTTGGTTTGGATGGTGTGTGGTATGATGGGTGGTGTGGAGTTATGGTGAAGTTTGGGTGATTTCAAGGGCAAATTTGAATATAGTTTTCGTTTTATACATCTCCTTATTTCCATATAATATTATGTATGTGGTTTTGTTTGTCTGCTATTTATATTTAGGAATCGTTCAAAAATGGCATCGTGGCCTTGGCGAAGGGGGGTGGGGTGTCGATCGTCATTACTTGATTATAACATAATGTATTATGATAAGAAAATTATTTTGAGCTTTTTAGTGGAATGTTTTCACCTGTCATAAGACGAGTTTATACAATCCCATTGAATTCCACCACTTAATTGTATCTTGACAGACTTAGTCGAGTCAAGTACGAGACACTGAAGACGGCCTTACTTTTGAGGTCGAAATACGTATCTGTCAAGATACAATTAAGTGGTGGAACTCAATGGGATTGTATAAACTCGTCTTATGACAGGTAGGAATGAATTGCCTGCTTTTAGCGTGCTTACAGCGGCACAGTAGGAGTTAACTTTCTGAAATCAGTATGGCAAAAGGCATCTAAGGTTCGATTTCTCAAAATCAAGCACCTTAATCGAAAACTTATTTGGTAGGCGTAGTAGCGGACACCCTCCTTCATAACCGGTATCAATTAGTTTTTCATGAAAAGTTCATAATTTTGAGAAAACGCGCGTTAGATGTCTTTCGCCATACAAATTTCTGGCGGTTAACTCATGCTGGCTTTTTGCGCATATACGATAGCGCCTGTATGTGGAAGCGGCGGGTAGAAAATCAGCCACTGCCAATAATTCATTGAAAAATCATAAGGGTTGTGTACAAGACACGACCGCCCGACGTAAACTACGTAAAACAGTTTGGTGAAATGAAGAATCTAGTGCCAGTGCAAGAATACATATTTGCAGCAGCTCTCTACAATACGCGCTCGTTATTCTGCTACGAACGGCAACGCAATTCTGCTACGACGCCGTACTTTGAACAAATTCGTCTCACCTAAATCTTCCTATGTTTAAAATGGTGGCCCTGAGATGAATCGAATTATTCCCAATAATGCATATTTCGAATCACTTACGACCACACGACCCACGCCATTAGCTCGAATAACAAAACCAAATAAGAATCTTGAAAGAATTAAACTTGACTGCCACTGAAGCCATCCATGCGAATACATATTTGTAGCATCTCCCTCCAACGCGCGCTCGTGATTCTGCTACGGACGCCAGGCAACTTTATGGCGTCTCCAAGCAATTAATTTACACTTTCACAAAAAAAATCGCCTCGCCTCAATCTTCCTTTGTATAGAATGGAGGCCCTGAGAAGAACCGATTTTGACGTAGGACTTACGTCTCTCTTTACTATACCGGGTGTCATTTCAAAATTTCTAAATCGGCCGCGTTACGCTGTGTTGAAAGATTTCAAACGTTAATAGCTTTTACCCTAGTGAACAGATTTCTGCAGTTAACCCCTCAATCGACAGCTTTCAAGTATGCCTTTCATATTAATGCTTGATAATATCCGATAACTTGTTTCAATAGGCCTAAAACTGTTTTCAAAGCAAAACATTGAATTCACGAAATCCTATAAATATGGGTACCGTATCATTCTTGCATCATTCCATTACCACGTTCTGATTGGTGCAGACGTCAACGAATGAGCTCACGCTAGGTCTGCTAAAAAGGCATAAAATACCGCAGCGCGAATTTTTCCTCTCAATCTGACCGAAACAGGCAAAGCAATAGCAGCAGCACATCGTCGGAATTTTTGAACGGTTGCATCATCGTCTCAGCCACGCATTCGCAAACCTAAGCATTTTTAAGAGCAAGGCAGAATCGTCAGCATTCTCAGGTCAGCATCATCGGCATTTTCAGCCCGGCATTGTCGAGAAGCCAACAGTAAGCGCGGCACGGCGGTGTGTGACGATAGAGTGTCGACGACAACACTACTGATCAAGTTTTCTCGGCTGATGGCAGCAGCGGTTAAGCGTTTGGTATTCCTGCAGACATCGATTCATAATGTTTTAAACAATCATAAACTCCCAGTTGAACCGCTCAAGAGGAAATTTACATCTAACATTGTGAATGGATCTTTTCAGAACCACTAATATACTTACTAAAGAGTTTTTGGCAATAGAATCATTTTGAAAATGTAGTATGTGACAAATCATTTTTGCTTGGTTGGTCAACGTAAAGGTAGAACCAACAAATGTTTTGCGATGTATCATCAAAGATGTGGAACATCGGCTTAAGTTGCAATGCTATAATGAAGAAATCATTCGCTTAATTGATCAATGTAAAGGTGTAGCCATCAGCTGATTTACAATGCTATTATTCATCGAAAAGGCGGAGCTTCGGCGGATTTCCTATGCTATAGTTCATCTTTTTTTGGCAATAATGGCATTGAAAATACTTCGAATGTCCCATATATAATTATTAGTAGTAAAATTCTTCTTTATTTAAAACATTTTTTGTTCTACAATCATTTTATACATGTACAGTGATCGGCCGGCTTGGCCCTCCAACTTCAATTTCAATTATTGTTATTATTATTATTATTATGCTATTACTTAATTTTTAACATATAATGTATCATGACGGCCTTTAGGAGGCGCTGGTGTGTGTTTTTTTTAAATTTGATAACCTAACTACTATGTACACTAATATTTACAATAAGAAATTTGATAACCTAGATTGGAACTAGCGCCCTAATTGGAGCCTGATCCGAATGCAAGCAACGGACCCTAAACTTTTCTTTACACTCACCAAAGCGTTCATGTAAGGTTTTATTCCGGCCAGACGGTGGACCTCGGATGTTCTTGTCCTGGGAGGGGTGTTGAGGATCATCCTCAGGAATTTGTTTTGGACCCGTTGAAGTTTGAGGTGGTGGGTTTTAGCGCAGCTCTCCCAGACCGGCATGCCATATTCGATCACAGGGAGGATGATTTGCTTGTAGACAGCAAGCTTATTTTTCAGGGACAATGACGACCGGCGGTGGATCAAAGGGTACAGTAGTTTCAACAAGACGTTACACTTTGTCACCGTTTTGTCAACCTGTTGCCTGAAAATAAGCTTGCTGTCGAGGGTCAAGCCAAGGTAGCCGGCCTCATTGGCCCATTCCACAGTCGTGCCATTGAGGATGATTTTACAGTCCCCAGGCGGAACAAGTTTAGGGATTTGGAGTGGGGAAAATGATGACCTGGGTCTTCGCCGCGTTGATACAGATCTTCCAGCTGGTGAGGTACTCTGTCAGGGCATCCAGGCCTCGTTGGAGTTTTGCCACTAGCGCTCTGATCACTCTACCGTTGTAGACGATGGATGTGTCATCTGCGAACAGAGACAGAATGCCGCCTTGTGGAGGTTCTGGCATGTCGGAGGTGAACAGATTAAAAAGCAGGGGCCCGAGGATACTGCCCTGGGGGACGCCTGCGACGATGTTGTGCGCATTTGAACTCGCTCCGCTGATTGAGACCCGGAATGTCCTTGCCGACAGGTAATTGTTGATGATTTTCACCAGGTAGCTGGGAAGATTGTAGCGTTGTAGTTTGTACACCAGGCCATCATGCCATACATTGTCAAATGCCTTCTCGACATCGAGTAAGGCCATGGCGGATGTTTTTGAGACAAACTTGTTCCGTCTGAGGACGTTGGTAACTCGGGTCAGTTGGTGTACAGTTGACCGACCGCGTCGGAAGCCAAACTGTTCCTCGAGCAAGATGTTGAGATTTTCGGCAGACTCAAGTAACCGATGATGAATAGCTTTTTCGAATAGCTTGGATAACCCTGAGAGAAGGCTGATGGGTCGATAACTTTTGGGGGAGGAAGGATCCTTCCCAGGCTTCCGGATGGGGATGACTTTCGCTGACTTCCAGGACGATGGGAAGTAGCTAAGCCGGAGACACTGATTAAAGATCAGCGAGAGGTGCTCAAAGAACGGAGCACTCATGTGTTTGAGCTCGAGATTCAGGATGCTGTCGAAGCCTGGGGCCTTCATGTTCTTCGACGATTTGATATAGGCCGTCAATTCGTCAGCTGAGATCTCCAACTCCTCCGAGAAATCGTTGGGAATCAAATGGATGTTGTTAGCATGCTCGTTGACGGCTGCTTCGTGTGGACTGACGATGTTCTGCCCAAGATTGTGTGAGCTGACGAAGTGACGACCTATTTCAGCGACCCTCTCTGCAGGAGTTATCAAGCGATCCTTAGAGCCATTATTGTCTAGTGGGATCAAAGGTGGAATGGGCCGAGGCTTGGATTTTAGAATTTTGGTCATTTTCCAGAACGGCTTAGCATAATCTGGGAGAGTGCGGATCTTATTCGAGAAGTCGTTATTTTTGAGGTCCACCATTCTGGCCTTGATAATTTTTGTGATTCGATTGCAGCGTGCCTTAAGCTCAGGCAATCTAGTACGCTGAAACTGCCTGCGAGTGACATTCCGCAATCGAATCAAATCTTTGGTGAGTGTATCGATGTTTAAGGAGTTGCTTACCTGCCGAGCCGTCGGTACGTGTTGCTCTCGGGCCGCCGTGATCGCCTCCTCGATAGCGCACAGCTGGCGGTCGATACTTTCCGGCGTCTCCGGACGCACCTCGTAGTCGACGGTGTTATCGACGCACTGCTGGAAACGCTGCCAGTTCACTCGGTGGTAGTTCCGCCGTAACTGCTGGTGCCGATTGACCGAGGAGCCCAGTTCCGCCACCACCGGATAGTGATCCGAACTGAGCTCCTGGTATACAACCGGCTGCGAGACGTGGTCACTCAGGTTTGTTACGTAGAGGTCGAGCGTTGCGTGGGCACCGGACCGACTCAGCCGAGTGGGGGAATCCGGGCTCAGGATCGTGTAGTGGCCTTCCTCCATGTCGTTGCTCCAGATGGTACCGTTTCGATTGCCGCGACTGTTGCCCCAGGCTTGATGTTTGGCATTCATGTCGCCGGCAATGATATACTGGCCTTGCCTCCGCGTCAGCTTGACGATGTCCCTCCGAAGGGCAGCCGATGATCCATCGCCGGCTTTGGCTTGCGTTGGACAGTACGCCGCGATGAGCGCGATTGTGCCGACCGAAGTGGTGATTTCGACACCGATGGCCTCGATGACACTGAGCTGGAAGCTTGGAAGCAGACGACAGTTGATGTTGTAGCGAAGAGCGATGGCCACACCACCTCCCCTGGTCAGCCGGTCGAGTCGCACGATGCGGAAGTCCGGGATGTTGATGTTCACCTCCGGTTTTAGGTGCGTTTCGGTGATGAACGCCACGTCTATTTCCTTCTCCTCAAGGAAATCCTTCAGCTCGATTGTTTTGCTCTTTAGCGAGCAAGCGTTCCAGTTGACCAGGCCCACCCTAGCAGCCATTTTCAATGATGAACATGCCAAGTGTGAAGACCTGGTCGAATCGGGTTTTGCAGCCGCGCAGTCGAGTGGCGAGCTGCGCGAAGATCGGCATCAGTTGCTCCGGAGTGTACAGCGGGGCAGATTCCTCCGGTGGGACGGCTTCGTTCTCCGACTGCCAACGGAACCCAGGAGGAGGAAGCGGGGGCCATTCGCTGGTGGATGGTGCCGATGCTGGAGCTTGGACCGATGCAGCTGCCGCTGCCAGTCGCTTGTGCGGCTGTAGCGGTGGGAGTATTGGAATCACACGACGGGGAGCCGGGATAGCTGGAAAGTTCACCTCGTTGATTACAGGAACACGGTTCTTCTTCGGAATGGTTCTGGTGGAAGCCTTCTTCCGGATTTCCAGGAACTCGGCTCGCTTTGGGCAGCCCTTTGTGGTGGCCCGATGTTTGTCGCCACAGTTGGCGCACTTGGGATCGGCCACCTCCATTTTGTCGCACTCGTCAGTCGGATGGGGTTCGCCACACTTGTTGCAGCGCGGCTTCATGCGGCAGTTCCTGGTGCCGTGCCCGAAATTGAAGCAGTTGGTGCATTGCGTGACATCGCGGTGCACTGGCCGATATCGCTCCCAGTCAACGACGGTGTAATTTATAACGCCAACCAGCTTCAGGTCCTTCCAGGTAGTGGAGCCGTGCTCCAGATGGATCAGGTAAAGCTGGTCGCGATATTTCCTCGCCTTGTCGTGACGAGCGATCTTGTGGACGGCTACTGGCTTCAGTCCGCAACTTTCAAGCTCTGCTTGGAGCTCTTCCTCCTTCATGTCGTGAAGTCCTCGCAGCAAAGCCTTGAGCGGCTTCGTGCCGGGGTGGTCATGAGTGTAGTACTCATACTTGTGGACCTCGAGGAACTCCACGACGGATTGATGATGGTCCCTGTTGGCCGGCATCACTTTCACGCCTTCGCTGCAGAGCCGAAAAGTACATTTCAGCCCCTTAGCGATCAGCTGGCGAATTTTTGGAAAAGCACTGTAGAATTCTCATTACTAAGGTCTCAAACGATACGTAAGGACCTTCTGTAGCCCGCAGTGAGATTGATTTACTTTAGTTTGGTCCTCAAACTTTAGCCTCCAAGGTTTTGTATGACGCTTCCAGGAATATTGAAGAAAATTATTTAATCCGTCATTTTGGGATAAATTTAAGAAAGCACTGTTGAATTCTCATTCCTAAGATCTCAAACGATACGTAAGGACCTCCTGTAGCCCGCAGTCAGATTGATTTACCTTGGTTTGGTCCCCAAACCTTAGCCTCCAAGGTTTTGTATGACGCTTCCAGCAATATTGAAGAAAATTACAAAATCCGTCATTTTGGGATAAATTCAAGAAAGCACTGTAGAATTCTCACTACTAAAGTCTCAAACGATACGTAAGGACCTTCTGTAGGCCGCAATGAGATTGATTTACTTTAGTTTGGTCCTCAAACTTTAGCCTCCAAGGTTTTGTATGACGCTTCCAGGAATATTGAAGAAAATTATTTAATCCGTCATTTTGGGATAAATTCAAGAAAGCACTGTTGAATTCTCATTCCTAAGGTCTCAAACGATACGCAAGGACCTCCTGTAGTCCGCAGTCAGATTGATTTACCTTGGTTTGGTCCCCAAACCTTAGCCTCCAAGGTATTGTATGACGCCTCCAGCAATATTGAAGAAAATTACAAAATCCGTCATTTTGGGATAAATTCAAGAAAGCACTGTAGAATTCTCACTACTAAAGTCTCAAACGATACGTAAGGACCTTCTGTAGGCCGCAATGAGATTGATTTACTTTAGTTTGGTCCTCAAACTTTAGCCTCCAAGGTTTTGTATGACGCTTCCAGGAATATTGAAGAAAATTATTTAATCCGTCATTTTGGGATAAATTTAAGAAAGCACTGTTGAATTCTCATTCCTAAGGTCTCAAACGATACGTAAGGACATTCTGTAACCCGCATTGAGCTTGATTTACCTTGGTTTGGTCCCCAAACCTTAGCCTCCAAGGTTTTGTATGACGCTTCCAGCAATATTGAAGAAAATTACAAAATCCGTCATTTTGGGATAAATTTGAGAAAGCACTGTAGAATTCTCATTACTAAGGTCTCAAACGATACGTAAGGACCTTCTGTAGCCCGCAGTGAGATTGATTTACTTTAGTTTGGTCCTCAAACTTTAGCCTCCAAGGTTTTGTATGACGCTTCCAGGAATATTGAAGAAAATTATTTAATCCGTCATTTTGGGATAAATTTGAGAAAGCACTGTTGAATTCTCATTCCTAAGATCTCAAACGATACGTAAGGACCTCCTGTAGCCCGCAGTGAGATTGATTTACCTTGGTTTGGTCCCCAAACCTTAGCCTCCAAGGTTTTGTATGACGCTTCCAGCAATATTGAAGAAAATTACAAAATCCGTAATTTTGGGATAAATTCAAGAAAGCACTGTTGAATTCTCATTCCTAAGGTCTCAAACGATACGTAAGGACATTCTGTAACCCGCATTGAGCTTGATTTACCTTGGTTTGGTCCCCAAACCTTAGCCTCCAAGGTTTTGTATGACGCTTCCAGCAATATTGAAGAAAATTACAAAATCCGTCATTTTGGGATAAATTTGAGAAAGCACTGTTGAATTCTCATTCCTAAGGTCTCAAACGATACGCAAGGACCTCCTGTAGTCCGCAGTCAGATTGATTTACCTTGGTTTGGTCCCCAAACCTTAGCCTCCAAGGTATTGTATGACGCTTCCAGCAATATTGAAGAAAATTACAAAATCCGTCATTTTGGGATAAATTCAAGAAAGCACTGTAGAATTCTCACTACTAAGGTCTCAAACGATACGTAAGGACCTTCTGTAGGCCGCAATGAGATTGATTTACTTTAGTTTGGTCCTCAAACTTTAGCCTCCAAGGTTTTGTATGACGCTTCCAGCAATATTGAAGAAAATTATTTAATCCGTCATTTTGGGATAAATTTGAGAAAGCACTGTTGAATTCTCATTCCTAAGGTCTCAAACGATACGTAAGGACCTCCTGTAGCCCGCAGTGAGATTGATTTACCTTGGTTTGGTCCCCAAACCTTAGCCTCCAAGGTTTTGTATGATGCTTCCGCGGAGCGCCCATCTCTAATCGAAACGAGACTGGCATATGGAAAAAAATAAAGTTTCTCATTTGCTCTGCGATAACATTTGCCCCTTCTGAATACTTCATCATCTCAATCGATATTGGGTGATACGAAGTTCGACGTGCCAGCTAGTGGATAATATAAATCTTCAAAATAGGGTATATGGCTCAAACCTTAGCCTATTATAGCCTACTAGTTTATTTGTGGACGTAGGAGCGCCCGTGGCAAGTGGTTTTTGACGTAGGACTTACGTCTCTCTTTACTATACCGGGTGTCATTTCAAAATTTCTAAATCGGTTGCGTTACGCTGTGTTGAAAGATTTCAAATGCTAATAGCTTTTACCCTAGTGAACAGATTTCTGCAGTATACCCCTCAATCGACAGCTTTCAAGTATGCCTTTCATATTAATGCTTGATAATATCCGAAAACTTGTTTCAATAGGCCTAAAACTGTTTTCAAAGCAAAACATTGAATTCACGAAATCCTATAAATATGGGTACCGCATCATTCTTGCATCATTCCATTACCACGTTCTGATTGGTGCAGACGTCAACGAATGAGCTCACGCTAGGTCTGCTAAGAAGGCATAAAATAGCGCAGCGCGAATTTTTCCTCTCAATCATTCCAGTTCGAGACAGCAACACGTACGGACGTGTTTTTTGCTCGCGCTTTTTTGACGTAGGACTACGTCTGTGTTTTCTATATTGGGGTACACTTTACGATTGCGAAAATCTGGGACCGTCACGAAAATATGATAGACTTTAAACTTTAATATCTCAGCCGTTTCTCGATGGATTTTCAATTTTTTTGGACCATTCGATCAAGGATGAGTCAACGCTTCTTTGTATTTGTATGAAAATACTGATTTTTAACTATTTATTATCGATAATTGATAAAAAGTTTAGAAATAGGTAAACTAACCAATTACGTACATGCATCACTAGCACAGACATCAAAAATCAATCACTTGCGGGTTTGGATCTAATCCTCAGTTGGAACAAGATTTTACGCATAGCAGACGCATCAAAGCGATCTTAGCGGAGAGAACACAGCATCACGGAGACGCTAATAACATTTTCAAAGAAAATCCATCGCATTGGTGGTGGTGCTCGATGTGTTGCTGCAGATCATTCAACCTCAACGAACCAGAATTTCATATGAAGGAAAGGTTGACCATAAAAAGCACTGTGGCGATCCTGCACCGCCAGTGCCGATGCTGAAAATTCATTACAAATTGTGGTGTCAGTTAGTTGGAAAGGAACATTGGGAAAAGAAAATTGGTTCTTCTCAGGACCAACATTTTATAAAAAGAAAGAGTTAATTGCGAAAATGGACTGTTTCGGTGGCATCGGGTTTGGCGTGGTAGCTTGGTTGCTGTTAGTGATCCCATCCATTAAAATTTTCTACATCATCTCCCTCCGACGCGCTATCAAATTCGCTATTTACGATTGAGTTTTGAACTTTGAAGAAAGTTTATTTCGAATCAACTTTCTTTTGTATAAAATCCATGAAGACGCCACCTTTGTGAAAACTATCTACCTACAGCAACTACCCATTAGTGAACGTCGCTTGGACAGACAGATTTCAAGAGATAATGTTTGGTAATATGAAGAAACTTCGTCTTGAGTCAAATTTCTGTTATCATTCCTCGCAACAATACGCATCTTAGATAAACAACATCTCATAACCAAATTCAGATTCTTTCGAGAATGTTTCATTGGATTCTTAGAATTCTTAATTCTCCGAACGGTCCTTTGTCTGTGGAAACCCGATCGAAATGGCTCGCGCGCGCGGAAAAGCGGCTTTCTTATATCTAATGAAGTAATCTTATTAGCTCCGCCCCTTCATTAATCGTTAAGAGTGCACATTATATTTACACCATATCAAGAAGAAACCCTTGTTTTTTGCTCGCGCATTTTTTCGAAGTGTTTTTTCTCGTTCTTTCGCTGTTTACGTTTTCGCTTGTCGCGTTGGCGTTATTTTCTCCCGGACCCGTCATGGGAGACTCGGTGGCCGATTCGGTCGCTGGAAAAGTGCCTAAGCGCACTGCTCTTGGAGGCGCGGGTAACCCCTCCAAGCAGCTTTTGCAGAGCAACGTGTTCTCGCCGTTGCCGCTTGATGACGCCGGCAATCCGCCGAAAAGAGGAAGAAGCAGCAATCGCTGCTGCCGCAGGTGCAACCGAAGCGGAAGGAGAAGTGCCCGCCCGTGTTTGTGAAGGGCGATCCGCCGGATTTACGCCCAAAATTCGCCAGCTGATCGCTAAGGGGCTGAAATGTACTTTTCGGCTCTGCAGCGAGGGCGTGAAAGTGATGCCGGCCAACCGGGACCATCATCAATCCGTCGTGGAGTTCCTCGAGGTCCACAAGTATGAGTACTACACTCATGACCATCCCGGCACGAAGCCGCTCAAGGCTTTGCTGCGAGGACTTCACGACATGAAGGAGGAAGAGCTCCAAGCAGAGCTTGAAAGTTGCGGACTGAAGCCAGTAGCCGTCCACAAGATCGCTCGTCACGACAAGGCGAGGAAATATCGCGACCAGCTTTACCTGATCCATCTGGAGCACGGCTCCACTACCTGGAAGGACCTGAAGCTGGTTGGCGTTATAAATTACACCGTCGTTGACTGGGAGCGATATCGGCCAGTGCACCGCGATGTCACGCAATGCACCAACTTCTTCAATTTCGGGCACGGCACCAGGAACTGCCGCATGAAGCCGCGCTGCAACAAGTGTGGCGAACCCCATCCGACTGACGAGTGCGACAAAATGGAGGTGGCCGATCCCAAGTGCGCCAACTGTGGCGACAAACATCAGGCCACCACAAAGGGCTGCCCAAAGCGAGCCGAGTTCCTGGAAATCCGGAAGAAGGCTTCCACCAGGACCATGCCGAATATGAGTCGTGTTTCTGTAATCAACTAGGTGTACTTTCCAGCCTTCCCTGCTCCCCGTCGTGTGATTCCAATACTCGCACCGCTACAGCCGCACAATTGATTGGCAGCTGCAGCTGCATCGGTCCAAGCTCCAACATCGTCGGCACCATCCACCAGCGAATGGCCCCGCTCCCTCCTCCTGGGTTCAGTTGCCAGTCGGAGAACGAGGCCGTCCCACCGGAGGAATCTGATCCGCTCTACACTCCGGAGCAGTGTATGCCGATCTTTGCACAGCTCGCCACTCGACTGCGCGGCTGCAAATCCGTTTCGACTTGGCATGTTCATCATTGAAAATGGCTGCTAGGGTGGGCCTGGTCAACTGGAACGCTTGCTCGCTAAAGAGCAAAACAATCGAGCTGAAGGATTTCCTTGAGGAGAAGGAAATTGACGTGGCGTTCATCACCGAAACGCACCTAAAACCGGAGGTGAACATCAACATCCCGGACTTCCGCATCGTGCGACTCGACCGGCCGACCAGGGGAGGTGGTGTGGCCATCGCTCTTCGCTACAACATCAACTGTCGTCTGCTTCCAAGCTTCCAGCTCAGTGTCATCGAGGCCATCGGTGTCGAAATCACCACTTCGGTCGGCACAATCGCGCTCATCGCGGCGTACTGTCCAACGCAAGCCAAAGCCGGCGATGGATCATCGGCTGCCCTTCGGAGGGACATCGTCAAGCTGACGCGGAGGCAAGGCCAGTATATCATTGCCGGCGACTTGAATGCCAAACATCAAGCCTGGGGCAACAGTCGCGGCAATCGAAACGGCACCATCTGGAGCAACGACATGGAGGAAGGCCACTACACGATCCTGAGCCCGGATTCCCCCACTCGGCTGAGTCGGTCCGGTGCCCACGCAACGCACGACCTCTACGTAACAAACCTGAGTGACCACGTCTCGCAGCCGGTTGTATACCAGGAGCTCAGTTCGGATCACTATCCGGTGGTGGCGGAACTGGGCTCCTCGGTCAATCGGCACCAGCAGTTACGGCGGAACTACCACCGAGTGAACTGGCAGCGTTTCCAGCAGTGCGTCGATAACACCGTCGACTACGAGGTGCGTCCGGCGACGCCGGAAAGTATCGACCGCCAGCTGTGCGCTATCGAGGAGGCGATCACGGCGGCCCGAGAACAACACGTACCGACGGCTCGGCAGGTAAGCAACTCCTTAAACATCGATACACTCACCAAAGATTTGATTCGATTGCGGAATGTCACTCGCAGGCAGTTTCAGCGTACTGGACTGCCTGAGCTTAAGGCACGCTGCAATCGAATCACAAAAATTATCAAGGCCAGAATGGTGGACCTCAAAATAATGACTTCTCGAATAAGATCCGCACTCTCCCAGATTATGCTAAGCCGTTCTGGAAAATGACCAAAATTCTAAAATCCAAGCCTCGGCCCATTCCACCTTTGATCCCACTAGACAATAATGGCTCTAAGGATCGCTTGATAACTCCTGCAGAGAAGGTCGCTGAAATAGGTCGTCACTTCGTCAGCTCACACAATCTTGGGCAGAACATCGTCAGTCCACACGAAGCAGCCGTCAACGATCATGCTAACAACATCCATTTGATTCCCAACGACTTCTCGGAGGAGTTGGAGATCTCAACTGGCGAATTGACGGCCTATATCAAATCATCGAAGAATATGAAGGCCCCAGGCTTCGACAGCATCCTGAATCTCGAGCTCAAACACATGAGTGCGCCGTTCTTTGAGCACCTCTCGCTGATCTTCAATCAGTGTCTCCGGCTCAGCTACTTCCCATCGGCCTGGAAGTCAGCGAAAGTCATCCCCATCCGGAAGCCTGGGAAGGATCCTTCCTCACCCAAAAGCTATCGTCCCATCAGCCTTCTCTCAGGATTATCCAAGCTATTCGAAAAAGCTATTCATCACCGGTTACTTGAGTCTGCCGAAAATCTCAACATCTTGCTCGAGGAACAGTTTGGTTTCCGACGCGGTCGGTCAACTGTACACCAACTGACCTGAGTTACCAACGTCCTCAGACGGAACAAGTTTGTCTCGAAAACATCCGCCATGGCCTTACTCGATGTCGAGAAGGCATTTGACAATGTATGGCATGATGGCCTGGTGTACAAACTACAACGCTACAATCTTCCCAGCTACCTGGTGAAAATCATCAACAATTACCTGTCGGCAAGGACATTCCGGGTCTCAATCAGCGGAGCGAGTTCCAATGCGCACAACATCGTCGCAGGCGTCCCCCTGGACAGTATCCTCGGGCCCCTGCTTATGAATCTGTTGACCTCCGACATGCCAGACCTCCAGAAGGCGGCATTCTGTCTCTGTTCGCAGATGACACATCCATCGTCTACAACGGTAGAGTGATCAGAGCGCTAGTGGCAAAACTCCAACGAGGCCTGGATGCCCTGACAGAATACCTCACCAGCTGGAAGATCTGTATCAACGCGGCGAAGACCCAGGTCATCATTTTCCCCCACTCCAAATCCCCTAAACTTGTTCCGCCTGGGGACTGTAAAATCATCCTCAATGGCACGACTGTGGCATGGGCCAATGAGGCCGACTACCTTGGCTTGACCCTCGACAGCAAGCTTATTTTCAGGCAACAGGTTGACAAAACGGTGATCAAGTGTAACGTCTTGTTGAAACTACTGTACCCTTTGATCAACCGCCGGTCGTCATTGTCCCTGAAAAATAAGCTTGCTGTCTACAAGCAAATCATCCTCCCTGAACTTCAACGAGTCCAAAACAAATTCCTGAGGATGATCCTCAACACCCCTCCCAGGACAAGAACATCCGAGGTCCACCGTCTGGCCGGGATAAAAACCTTACATGAACGCTTTGGTGAGTGTAAAGAAAAGTTTAGGGTCCGTTGCTTGCATTCGGATCAGGCTCCAATTAGGGCGCTAGTTTCAATCTAGGATAACAAATTTTTATTGTAAATATTAGTGTACATAGTAGTTAGGTTATCACATTATAAAAACACACTAGCGCCTCCTAAAGGCCGTCATGATATATCATATCTTAAAACTTGAATAACAATATAAACAAAACAAAAAAAAAATCAAATTGAAGTTGGAGGGCCAAGCCGGCCGAGCACTGTACATGTAAAAAAATAATTGTAGAACAGAAAATGAAACAATAAAGAAGAATTTTACTACTACTACTAAACCCTTCTCGAACGCGTTGATGATGATGACGCTTTGGCTGACAAAGAAGCGGGATATAAGACACTAGCTGATTGGCCCGCACCAATTGGGAAGCAGAGAAGATTCAAAATAAGGTATAAAAGAAAAGTGCATTCGCTCGCAGAGCATTCAGTCTTTTTTATACCACCACTAGAAATTCGTGGTTATTTGAAAAGATCGTTTTCTTACTTTTTGCACTTAGCCGAAGCAAACAGCCTTTTTCAAGGCTCTAAGAGTTAAAAATAATGTTCTCCTCCAGTCGCTATCGCACGGATTAGAAGGCCCTTCAGTGGAAGGGCTGAGATACAGTCTACATCCCCTGCTGAACCAACTTGTGGTTTATTTCAGGCAGTCATTCAGTGGGAAGGTTGCCACTGTCGAGGCTAATATTTCGTGACCGGACAGATACTTCCTGAATTTTTTTGATGATTCTTGTTCGAGGTAGATTTGATTTCTGTGTCGGTTTGATGAGAAGATTTTGCCAAGGAATGGTATGCAACGCCGATTATTTATCCAAAATAGTTGATGTGAGAAATTTGGACATATAATGTATCTTTAAGGCATGGTCAAGTCAAGTCCTACGTCCACTTAGCGGTTATGTCACAGACATTACCCACTGTTCGTTTTTTCATACAAATGAATTTTTATTTATATGGAGCGTAAGATATTGACCGACCCCCCTCCCCCCTTAAGTGCTTACGTAATATGTGTACGGCCCCTTGGAAGTTCTGAACAGAATGAGAAGGAAAAATTGCGTCACCCTCTTTTATGGCTTATTTTGGCTTTTGGCTTTATTCGCTAGCGTTTGCACCCATCAGAATCTAGCGAACAAATGACGCGAGGAACAAGCGGCACCCATATTAATAGGTTTCAGTGCAGTCAATGTTTTGCCTCGAAACAGATTTAGGCCTATTGAAACAAGTTTTTCGGGTCATATCAAGTATGAATATGAAAAGCATACTTAAGATCTGTCGATTAAGGGGTTTTCCGAAGAGATCCGTTCACTGGGACAAACGCTATTATCATTCAAAATCTTTCAACACAGCGTAACGCGGTAGATTTAGAAATATTGAAATGACACCCGGTATAGTGAAGAGAGACGTAAGTCCTGCGTCAAAAATTTGAACAACATTAGAACACTCGTTGCCCGATTTTTACTTGAAGCAGCACATTATAACTGCCTACCTTACGGCTTATACAAACGATTTACAGTGGATAATGCACCAACTTAGGGTGGTTCAAAAAATCGATTTTGCTCCACAGTGCTCATTTGATTCTTTACCATGTTCTGAGTGTCCTCTGAAAGTTTGAGCTCATTTGGATTAAAACTGATTTAGCACAAGCCGTTTCAAGTTTGCATGCAAATTAGTATGGGGAAATTTATTTTTTCGTTATACTGTTTATGACGCTTCCCCATTAAGCGCAGGTTAAAAGAAAACCTACATAGCTTAAAGGAATACTCAACAGCTTTCACCCAACGAAAATCGCATGTTGATTAATCGCCCCAATAATTAGTAATCGAATTTAATCTATACCGTGGTTTTCTGGTGCTAATTGCATAACTCATTAACAGGCAACATTGCTGCTCGTGGCGCGAAAGATAGCACACACAAATTCAGGCTACTATGTTGCACTGCACATTTCAGTGATGCCCTCAAAGAAGTTAAACGATCGTGACTAAAGATTCGCAACCTGTCTTAAAATCGATTACTAAATATTGGGACGATTAATCAACATGCGGTTTTCGTTGGGTGAAAACTGTTGAGTATACCTTTTAGCTATGTAGGTTTTCTTCTAACCTGCGCTTAATGGGGAAACGTCATTAACAGTATAATGAAAAAATAAATTTCCCTATACTAATTTGCATGCAAACTTGAAACGGCTTGTGCTAAATCAGTTTTAATCCAAATGAGCTCAAACTTTCAGAGGACACTCAGACCATGGTAAAGAATCAAATGAGCACTGTGGAGCAAAATCGATTTTTTGAACCACCCCAACCAACATTTCATGGGCCGAAAAAGCATCCAGCACCAGAGCCGAGATTAGGAAAATTGGCCGAACATAAAGTCCATTTCGCACGAAACTTGTGAACAATTATTGTTGTTTTTGACTAGCGTGTGGCAACTAAAAAATTGGAATGAAAAGAATGGCATATCTAAATTTTCATTGGCATAAAATCATATTTCTGTGAAAGCATTAATATTTTGATAGAAAAGTATTGAAGTCATTCCAATGTTTTAGTTGCCACCCGTAAGCGTAATAAGCCGTTTGGTGGCATAATTTCGTTTACATCATCAATATATGAATATTTAAATCGATAAATGTGCTCAACATAATTATTATTATTATTACTATATATAATAGCCCTGTTTGTCTGTCCGGTGACTAGCCAACCAGACGCAGCACGCGGGGAAATTCTCACAAAAAACTCAAAGGTGCAGCCCAATCGGGTTGTACGCAAAGGTGACGTAGGACTACGTAGCTATTCGAAATTGATAGTATTTGCCATAATAATTTGTGTCGTTTTATTAACATTGAGCAAACTGCTCGGAGGCCAACTGAATCAAGAAGTCGAATAGTTGTTCCCAGTTGGATGGACTTCCAGTCTCCAACCGTGGAATTAACATGACTCATTGGCCGCTGAAGCCACTCGACTGGCTTTCAGTCGGGGACATCACAATCCTTACTTTGCCATGAACGCTTACATCGCGGGTGAAGACCAAACGTTGCATGTAAATATATTTGTGTTTGGTTTCACGCCACTTCTGATTCTTTTTATTTCTCCTTTATTTCGGCCATTTTTGAGGATGGTGTCCTCCAAAAAAGTCTTTATGCATACAAAAGAAGGTTGATCCGACAATCCGATTTCTTTAAAGTGCAAAACTCAATCGTTACTAGCAAATTTGATAGCGCGGCGGAGGGAGATGATGCAATTAATTTGAATGGGTGGAATAACTAACAGCAACCAAGCTACCACGCTAAACCCGATGCCTCCGAAACAATCCATTTTCGCAATTAACTCTTTCTTTCCATAAAATGCTGGTCCTGAGAAGAACCAATTTTCTTTTCCCAATGCGTCTTTCCAATAACTAACTGCATCCAAACGCTTGACAGCACCTTGCGTTGAAATTGTCTGACCGCCGACCGCCCTCGTGCTGCTGTGTCCGCTCCGCTGCATCGAATGTCGAACCGCTCTTTGTGGAATCCCAATCAAAACGGCTCGCGCGTACGAAACGGCAGCTTTCTTGTATTTAATAAATTAAGCACGTTAGCCCCGCCCCTTTGTGATCTAATCTGGGTGTAAATATAATGTGCACTCATAACGATTAATGAAGGGGCGGGGCTAATAAAATTACTTCATTAGATATAAGAAAGCTGCTTTTCGGCGCGCGCGTGCCATTTCGATCGAGATTATGCAGAGAACGGACCGTTCGAAGAATGACAAATTCTGAGAATCCTATGAAATTATGAGATGTAGTTTATCTTAGATGCGTATTGTTGCGAGGAACGACAACAGTTTCTTCATATTGCAAAACATTAGCTTTCGGCATCTGTCTGTCCGAGCGACGTTCACCGATGGGTGGTTGATGTGTAAAGTTTCCACTGAGGTGGCGTCTTCATTGATTTTATACAAAAGCCACCATTTTATACAAAGGTTGATCCGACTATCCGAAATAAACTTTCTTCAAAGTGCAAAACTCAATCGTAAATAGCGAATTTGATAGCGCGTCGGAGGGAGATGATGCAATAAATTTGAATGGATGGGATCACTAACAACAACCAAGCTACAACGCCAAACCCGATGCCACCGAAACAGTCCATTTTCGCAATTACTCTTTCTTTTCATAAAATGTTGGTCCTGAGAAGAACCAATTTTCTTTTCCCAATGCGCCTTCTGTCCAATAACTACTGCAACTGTACGACCGCCACTTGTTGACTTTTCGCTAAGCCTCCATAAGTTGAAATAAATTTTCAGCATTGCCACCCACTCAGTGCTGCTGTGTCCGCTCCACTGCATTGAATGTCGAACCGCTCTCTGTGGAATCCCGATCAAAATGGCTCGCGCGCGCCGAACAGCAGCTTTCTTGTATTTAATAAATTAAGGCCGTTAGCCCCGCCCCTTTGCGATCTGATATGGGTGTAAATATAATGTGCACTCATAACGATTAACGAAGGGGCGGGGCTAATGGAATTATTTCATTAGATATAAGAAAACTGCTTTTCGGCGCGCGCGAGCCATTTCGATCGGGATTTCGCAGACACCGCAGACCGTTCGGAGAATGACAAATTCTAAAAATCCTATGAAATTTCCACGATTATGAATTTGGTTATGAGATGTTGTTTATCTTAGATGTGTATTGTTACGAGGAATAACAGCAGAAATTTCACTCAAGACGAAGTTTCTCCATATTACCAAACATTATCTCTTGACATCTGTCTGTCCGAGCGACGTTCACCGATGGGTGGTTGCTGTAGAAAGTTTCCACTGAGGTGGCGTCTTCATTGATTTTATACGAAAGAAGGTTGATCCGACTATCCGAAATAATCTTTCTTCAAAGTGCACAACTCAATCGTAAATAGCGAATTTGATAGCGCGTCGGAGGGAGATGATGTAGTGAATTTTAAAGAATGGGATCACTAACAGCAACCAAGCTACCACGCCAAACCCAATGCCACCGAAACAGTCCATTTTCGCAATTAACTCTTCCTTTTCGTAAAATGTTGGTCCTAAGAAGAACCAATTTTCTTTTTCCAATTCCCATTCCAATAACTAACTGCATCCAATCGCTTGTGCAAATTTGCAGCATTGCCACACTGCCACCCACTTCGTGCTGCTGTGTCCGCTTCGCTGCATCGAATGTCGAACCGCCTTCTGTGGAATCTCGATCAAAATGGCTCGCGCAGTAATAGTAGTAAAATTCTTCTTTATTTACACATTTTTTGTTTTACAAGCATTTTTGACATGTACAGTGATCGGCCGGCTTGGCCCTCCAACTTCAATTTTAATTATAATTATTATTATTATTAATTTTTAAAATATAATGTATCATGACGGCCTTCAGGAGGCGCTAGTGTGTTTTTTAAAATTTGATAACCTAACTACTATGTACACTAATATTTACAATACAAATTTGATAACCTAGATTGGAACTAGCGCCCTAATTGCACCCTGATCCGAATGCAAGCAACGGACCCTAAACTTTTCTTTACACTCACCAAAGCGTTCATGTAAGGTTTTTATTCCGGCCAGACGGTGGACCTCGGATGTTCTTGTCCTGGGAGGGTGTTGAGGATCATCCTCAGGAATTTGTTTTGGACCCGTTGAAGTTTGAGGTGGTGGGTTTTAGCGCAGCTCTCCCAGACCGGCATGCCATATTCGATCACAGGAAGGATGATTTGCTTGTAGACAGCAAGATTATTTTTCAGGGACAATGACGACCGGCGGTTGATCAAAGGGTACAGTAGTTTCAACAAGACGTTACACTTTGTCACCGTTTTGTCAACCTGTTGCCTGAAAATAAGCTTGCTGTCGAGGGTCAAGCCAAGGTAGCCGGCCTCGTTGGCCCATTCCACGGTCGTGCCATTGAGGATGATTTTACAGTCCCCAGGCGGAACATGTTTAGGGATTTAGAGTGGGGGAAAATGATGGCCTGGGTCTTCGCCGTGTTGATACAGATCTTCCAGCTGGTGAGGTACTCTGTCAGGGCATCCAGGCCTCGTTGGAGTTTTGCCACTAGCGCTCTGATCACTCTACCGTTGTAGACGATGGATGTGTCATCTGCGAACAGAGACAGAATGCCGCCTTCTGGAGGTTCTGCCCTGGGGGACGCCTGCGACGATGTTGTGCGCATTGGAACTCGCTCCGCTGATTGAGACCCGGAATGTCCTTGCCGACAGGTAATTGTTGATGATTTTCACCAGGTAGCTGGGAAGATTGTAGCGTTGTAGTTTGTACACCAGGCCATCATGCCATACATTGTCAAATGCCTTCTCGACATCGAGTAAGGCCATGGCGGATGTTTTCGAGACAAACTTGTTCCGTCTGAGGACGTTGGTAACTCGAGTCAGTTGGTGTACAGTTGACCGACCGCGTCGGAAACCAAACTGTTCCTCCAGCAGGATGTTGAGATTTTCGGCAGACTCAAGTAACCGATGATGTATAGCTTTTTCGAATAGCTTGGATAAGCCTGAGAGAAGGCTGATGGGTCGATAACTTTTGGGGGAGGAAGGATCCTTCCCAGGCTTCCGGATGGGGATGACTTTCGCTGACTTCCAGGACGATGGGAAGTAGCTGAGCCGGAGACACTGATTAAAGATCAGCGAGAGGTGCTCAAAGAACGGAGCACTCATGTGTTTGAGCTCGAGATTCAGGATGCTGTCGAAGCCTGGGGCCTTCATGTTCTTCGACGATTTGATATAGGCCGTCAATTCGTCAGCTGAGATCTCCAACTCCTCCGAGAAGTCGTTGGGAATCAAATGGATGTTGTTAGCATGCTCGTTGACGGCTGCTTCGTGTGGACTGACGATGTTCTGCCCAAGATTGTGTGAGCTGACGAAGTGACGACCTATTTCAGCGACCTTCTCTGCAGGAGTTATCAAGCGATCCTTAGAGCCATTATTGTCTAGTGGGATCAAAGGTGGAATGGGCCGAGGCTTGGATTTTAGAATTTTGGTCATTTTCCAGAACGGCTTAGCATAATCTGGGAGAGTGCGGATCTTATTCGAGAAGTCGTTATTTTTGAGGTCCACCATTCTGGCCTTGATAATTTTGTGATTCGATTGCAGCGTGCCTTAAGCTCAGGCAGTCCAGTACGCTGAAACTGCCTGCGAGTGACATTCCGCAATCGAATCAAATCTTTGGTGAGTGTATCGATGTTTAAGGAGTTGCTTACCTGCCGAGCCGTCGGTACGTGTTGTTCTCGGGCCGCCGTGATCGCCTCCTCGATAGCGCACAGCTGGCGGTCGATACTTTCCGGCGTCGCCGGACGCACCTCGTAGTCGACGGTGTTATCGACGCACTGCTGGAAACGCTGCCAGTTCACTCGGTGGTAGTTCCGCCGAAACTGCTGGTGCCGATTGACCGAGGAGCCCAGTTCCGCCACCACCGGATAGTGATCCGAACTGAGCTCCTGGTATACAACCGGCTGCGAGACGTGGTCACTCAGGTTTGTTACGTAGAGGTCGAGCGTTGCGTGGGCACCGGACCGACTCAGCCGAGTGGGGGAATCCGGGCTCAGGATCGTGTAGTGGCCTTCCTCCATGTCGTTGCTCCAGATGGTGCCGTTTCGATTGCCGCGACTGTTGCCCCAGGCTTGATGTTTGGCATTCAAGTCGCCGGCAATGATATACTGGCCTTGCCTCCGCGTCAGCTTGACGATGTCCCTCCGAAGGGCAGCCGATGATCCATCGCCGGCTTTGGCTTGCGTTGGACAGTACGCCGCGATGAGCGCGATTGTGCCGACCGAAGTGGTGATTTCGACACCGATGGCCTCGATGACACTGAGCTGGAAGCTTGGAAGCAGACGACAGTTGATGTTGTAGCGAAGAGCGATGGCCACACCACCTCCCTGGTCGGCCGGTCGAGTCGCACGATGCGGAAGTCCGGGATGTTGATGTTCACCTCCGGTTTTAGGTGCGTTTCGGTGATGAACGCCACGTCTATTTCCTTCTCCTCAAGGAAATCCTTCAGCTCGATTGTTTTGCTCTTTAGCGAGCAAGCGTTCCAGTTGACCAGGCCCACCCTAGCAGCCATTTTCAATGATGAACATGCCAAGTGTGAAGACCTGGTCGAATCGGGTTTTGCAGCCGCGTAGTCGAGTGGCGAGCTGCGCGAAGATCGGCATCAGCTGCTCCGGAGTGTACAGCGGGGCAGATTCTTCCGGTGGGACGGCTTCGTTCTCCGACTGCCGACGGAACCCAGGAGGAGGAAGCGGGGGCCATTCGCTGGTGGATGGTGCCGACGATGCTGGAGCTTGGACCGATGCAGCTGCCGCTGCCAGTCGCTTGTGCGGCTGTAGCGGTGGGAGTATTGGAATCACACGACGGGGAGCCGGGATAACTGGAAAGTTCACCTCGTTGATTACAGGAACACGGTTCTTCTTCGGAATGGTCGTCGAAGCAGTCGTCAACGAGCATGGTGGAAGCCTTCTTCCGGATTTCCAGTAACTCGGCTCGCTTTGGCAGCCCTTTGTGGTGGCCCGATGTTTGTCGCCTCAGTTGGCGCACTTGAGATCGGCCACCTCCATTTTGTCGCACTCGTCAGTCGGATGGGGTTCGCCACACTTGTTGCAGCGCGGCTTCATGCGGCAGTTTCTGGTGCCGTGCCCGAAATTGAAGCAGTTGGTGCATTGCGTGACATCGCGGTGCACTGGCCGATATCGCTCCCAGTCAACGACGGTGTAATTTATAATGCCAACCAGCTTCAGGTCCTTCCAGGTAGTGGAGCCGTGCTCCAGATGGATCAGGTAAAGCTGGTCGCGATATTTCCTCGCCTTGTCGTGACGAGCGATCTTGTGGACGGCTACTGGCTTCAGTCCGCAACTTTCAAGCTCTGCTTGGAGCTCTTCCTCCTTCATGTCGTGAAGTCTTCGCAGCAAAGCCTTGAGCGGCTTCGTGCCGGGGTGGTCATGAGTGTAGTACTCATACTTGTGGACCTCGAGGAACTCCACGACGGATTGATGATGGTCCCTGTTGGCCGGCATCACTTTCACGCCCTCGCTGCAGAGCCGAAAAGTACATTTCAGCCCCTTAGCGATCAGCTGGCGAATTTTTGGGCGTAAATCCGGCGGATCGCCCTTCACAAACACGGGCGGGCACTTCTCCGTCCGCTCCGGTTGCACCTGCGGCAGCTGCGATTGCTGCTTCTTCCTCTTTTTCGGCGGATTGCCGGCGTCATCAAGCGGCAACGGCGAGAACACGTTGCTCTGCAAAAGCTGCTTGGAGGGGTTACCCGCGCCTCCAAGAGCAGTGCGCTTAGGCACTTTTCCAGCGACCGAATCGGCCACCGAGTCTCCCATGACGGGTCCGGGAGAAAATAACGCCAACGCGACAAGCGAAAACGTAAACAGCGAAAGAACGAGAAAAAACACTTCGAAAAAATGCGCGAGCAAAAAACACGTCCGTACGTGTTGCTGTCTCGAACTGGAATGTTCATGAGTGAGATGAGGTGAAATGGCTCGCGCGCGCTGAACAGCAGCTTTCTTGTATTTAATAAATTAAACCCGTTAGCCCCGCCCCTTTGTGAGCTGATATGGTGTAAATATAATGTGCACTCTTAACGATTAATGAAGGGGCGGAGCTAATAAGATTACTTCATTAGATATAAGAAAGCCGCTTTTCCGCGCGCGCGAGCCATTTCGATCGGGTTTCCACAGACAAAGGACCGTTCGGAGAATTATGAATTCTAAGAATCCTATGAAACATTCTCGAAAGAATCTGAATTTGGTTATGAGATGTTGTTTATCTAAGATGCGTATTGTTGCGAGGAATGATAACAGAAATTTGACTCAAGACGAAGTTTCTTCATATTACCAAACATTATCTCTTGAAATCTGTCTGTCCAAGCGACGTTCACTAATGGGTAGTTGCTGTAGGTAGATAGTTTTCACAAAGGTGGCGTCTTCATGGATTTTATACAAAAGAAAGTTGATTCGAAATAAACTTTCTTCAAAGTTCAAAACTCAATCGTAAATAGCGAATTTGATAGCGCGTCGGAGGGAGATGATGTAGAAAATTTTAATGGATGGGATCACTAACAGCAACCAAGCTACCACGCCAAACCCGATGCCACCGAAACAGTCCATTTTCGCAATTAACTCTTTCTTTTTATAAAATGTTGGTCCTGAGAAGAACCAATTTTCTTTTCCCAATGTTCCTTTCCAACTAACTGACACCACAATTTGTAATGAATTTTCAGCATCGGCACTGGCGGTGCAGGATCGCCACAGTGCTATTTTTATGGTCAACCTTTTCTTCATATGAAATTCTGGTTCGTTGAGGTTGAATGATCTGCAGCAACACATCGAGCACCACCACCAATGCGATGGATTTTCTTTGAAAATGTTATTAGCGTCTCCGTGATGCTGTGTTCTCTCCGCTAAGATCGCTTTGATGCGTCTGCTATGCGTAAAATCTTGTTCCAACTAAGGATTAGATCCAAACCCGCAAGTCATTGATTTTTGATGTCTGTGCTAGTGATGCATGTACGTAATTGGTTAGTTTACCTATTTCTAAACTTTTTACCAATTATCGATAATAAATAGTTAAAAATCAGTATTTTCAAATTAATACAAAGAAGCGTTGACTCATCCTTGATCGAATGGTCCAAAAAAAATTGAAAATCCATCGAGAAACGGCTTAGATATTAAAGTTTAAAGTCTATCATATTTTCGTGACGGTCCCAGATTTTCGCAATCGTAAAGTGTACCCCAATATAGAAAACACAGACGTAGTCCTACGTCAAAATACACAAATTTAACAGTTGATAACCATTTGAATTACATTTTTCAAAACTTTATTTCCAAACTCAAAAATCAAAACATGATTTCTAGCATATTAGGTTTACCACTCCTTGAATTCGTTTCTTTTACCCAAATTAATAACAAAGAATTTTTGAGATTTTTCAGCAGTGCTTAAAACGACACAAATCAACCCAAAATTATTCGATTTGCAAATGTTATTGATATAAGAGCATGTTATTAATAATGGAACAACTACCTTATTTTGACATGGTCTATTGCATATTACGTCATACGTTGAGACACCCCTGGGAATGTCTCTTTACTACGTTTCTTACCTTTTGTGACACCGTAGCGCCATAATGGACTATATTGGTAATTTAGTATTCTTGATACCATGCTAATTTGTCGCTCTATGCACACTTGTACCAAAATGAAGTTAAATGAATCTGAACAAATCGCCATTAGTATGTCAACCCTTCGCTTTGAAGATATGGTGACTGTTTTGCATGTTCTTTATATTATTATTATTTTTTGCCTTTCTCGTACAACAAAGTTGTACCGAAAAGGCTATTTTAGTTAAAATTTTATGCCAAAGCCATCTTTTTCCGTACAACAATAAATTATGTAATTTGTCTAGATTATGAAAGACAAACTTGCCTAGAGTTTAAGCAATATAATAAACATTCACACAGGCGCGCACTCTCAAACACTCGTACACACAAACACACGCAAACTCAAACCTACGCACATACGAACACACTCACACGCGACATGCACAAAACACACACGCACACACAACCATCATCTCTATTCGTCAATTGGTATTAACCACAATGAGTCTCGGGGCCTTCTATTAAAAAATCGTCTTTGAAGTGAATATATCGCCTGTACGAAAAAGGCAAACATGTATAAACATTGATTTCAAACGTAAATTATATCTCAACATTAACTTCAACACATTTATTCTCAATAACTTTAGATCCATAATTTTATTTATTTAATTTTCACCCGAAACTAAAACCGCGCCATATGCAAATTTTTACGTACCTCTTGATAACTACCAGAACTGGTTAAAACTTGACATCTACATTGTGGTAGAAACAAAAACTAATCTTATTGGATTACTCATATGAGCCAAAATTCCTCACTCGTGAGTGAGCAAAACCACGTTTGCTCACTTGTGAGTACTCACAGGTCATGAGTAACTCACGCGTGAGTACTCACGGAAAAAATGAGAAATGAGTGAGGAATTTTTATTCATATGAGTGAGTTTCTGAACACTGCGTGAAACTTTCACTTTAGAGTTGCTGGCGCTCTCAGCTGCCACTCGATGATTAACCGTTGAATCGTTTCGCCTTCTTCTTTCTTCCTTATTCCGTCTTCCTTCTGCCTTCTTCCCTCTTGTTTCTCCTTTCCTTTTTTCTTTTTCCTCCTTCTTCATTCTTCATCCTTTTTACTTATTCCTTCTTCGACATTTCTTATTCCTTAATCCTACTTCCTTATTTCTTCTTCCTTCTTTATTCTTTCTTCTCCTTTCTTTTGTCTTCCGCCTTCCTTCTTTTCTTCTTTTCCCTTACTTATTTCTTACTTCTCTCTTGTTGCTTGTTTCTAAGTCCTTCTTAGTGTTCACTTCCTTATTTTTGCATCTTCCTGCTTTATTTCTCCTTCTTTCTTCTTTCTTCTTTCTTCTAATTTTTTTTCTTTGTTTTTTGTTCTTTATTCTTTTTTTTCTATCTTCTTTCTTCTTCCTACTTTTTTCCTTCTTCATTCTTCTTACATCTTTCTTCTGTCTTCTTCCTTTTCATTCTTCCATTTTCCTTTCCTTCAAGCCTTTTTTTTCTGGCTTCTCTCTTTTTCATTCATCCTTTTTATTATTTTAATCCTTTTCCTTTTTCCTTCTTTCTTCCTCCTTCCTTCTTTCTTCTTCTTCCTTCCGTCTTCCTTCTTCTTTATTTCTTCTTCCTTCTTCCTTCTTCCTATTGATCTTCTTTCTTTTTTTTTTCTTCTGTCTTACTTCTTTCCTTTTACTTTCTTCCTCCATGCTTCCTTCTTCCTACTTTCTTTTTTCTTTCTTCTGCTTCAATCTTCATCCTTCTTATTTATTTCTTGTTTCTTTTTTTCTTACTTTTGCATTATTTCTTCTCTCTCCTTTTTTCTTCCTTTTTCTCTTCTTCCTTCTTCCTTATTTTTTTCTTTTCCCTTACTTACTTCTTACTTCTTCCTTAATTCTTGTATCTAATTCCTTCTTAGTTTTCAGTGCTTCTTTTTCTTCTTACTTCTTTCTTCTTCGTTCTTAATTGTTAATCTTCCATTTTCCTCCTTCCATTTTCCATTTCTTCATCCGTTTTTTCTATTTTCTGTCATCTTTTTCTTTCTCCATTTTCTCCATTTTCTTTCTTTCATTTTACATTTCCTTTATCTTTCGTACTTCTTCCATTTTTCTTCTTCCATCTTTCGTCGTTCTTCTTCGTTTTTCTTTCTTCCTCTTTATTTTGACTTCTTCCTACTTTCTTCCATTTTTGTCTTTTCTCTTCTTCCTTCTCCCTTTATCCTTTTTCCTTCTTGTCCATCCGTTTTCATTCTTTCTTCTTTCTTCTATCTTCTTCCTCTTTATTCTGCCTTCTTCTTTTCCTTTTTTCTTCTTCTTTCTTATTTTCTTCTTCTTCTTTCTTCCTTCGTGCTCTTTCGTTTTCGTCCTCCTTCATTATTCATCCTTTTTACTTATTCTTTCTTCCGTATTCCCTTTTCCTTCTTTATTATTTCTTTCTTTTTTATTTTTACTTCTTTCTTCTTCATTTTTTCATCTTTCTTCCTTCTTCTTCTTCTTTCTTCTCCCTTCTTTGTTTTTTTTTTTTTTTTCTGTTCTTTTTCCATTTTTTCCTTTCTTTTTTCTTCTTTTTTCCTTCTTCTCTCTTTTTTCTTTTTACTTTTTCTGTCTTTTTCCTTTTCATTCTTCCATTTTTCTCTCCTTCTTCCTTTTTTCTCCTGGCTTCTCTCTAATTTCTTCTTCCTTTTATTCCTTTTTCCCTTTTCCTTTCTATCATTTAACTTACTTTTTCTTCTTTCTTCCTTCTTCCTTCTTCCTTCTTCCTTCTTCGTCTTTCTCTTCGTTCTTCCTCCATGCTTCCACCTTCCTTTCTTCTTGTTTCTTCTGATTCATTCCATTTTCTTCTTTCCATTTTCCTTTCCTTCATCCTTTCTTCTACTTTCTTCCCTCTTCTTCCATTTTTCTTCTTTCTTCTTTTCTCTTTCTCCTTCTGTTTTTCTTCTTCTTCTTTTTTCTGGCTTCTCACTTTATTCTTCCTTTTTCGTCTTTTCTCTTCTTCTTCCTTTTTACATCTGTTTTCATTATTTTCTCTTCCTTCTCTCTTCTTCCTTTTGTTTCCTTTTCCAACTCTTTCTTACTTTTTCTTTCTTCCTTCCGTTTCCCTTATTCCTTTTTGCCTTTCTCGTATACTAAGTATACGTAAAGGCTATATGATCGCTCCAAAAACAAACTTTTTTATAGAAGGCCCGGAGACCTATAGTGTTAAATACCGTTCGACTTAGCTCGACGAATTGAGGTGATGTCTATGTGTATGAGTGTGTGTGTATGGCTGTGCGCACCCACACAAAAAAAAAATGTTGCATTCAAAAATTCAATTAGAAATTTCTAACTCATTTTTTAGGCACATAACCAACACTCGCAACAAATTGCATTCGACGCAGAATCCTGTGCCATTGTTTCCTATTGAAAATTGGCCACATCGGATTGTGGGCTCAGAAGTTATGAACAAAATACTATTTTTATAACACACGAGAAAGGCTCCATTACCGCTGGGTGGATAGTCTGGGTTTTTTTTCTTTATTATTTCTTCTCCCTTCTTTTTTCTTCTTTTTTTTTCGTCTCCCTCTATCCGTTTTCTTCTTCCTTTTCATTCTTCCGTTTCCTTTTTCTTTCATCCTTTTTTCGTTTGGCTTCTTTCGTCTTCCTTCAACCTTTTTATTCCTGTTTCCCTTTTCCTTCTTCCCTTTTCCTTCTTTTTTTCCTCTTTTCTTATTTCTTCTCCTTCCTTCCGTCTTCTTCATTTTTTCTTCCTTCGTCCTCTTTCTCTTCTTTCTTCCTTTATCTCTTCTTTCTTACTTCATTCCTTCATCTTTCTTCCTCCAGCCATCTTCCTTTCCTATTTCTTCTCCTTCATTCTTCGGATTTCTTACTTCTTCCTTGTTCCTTTTATTTGCTTTCATCTGCATTTTTCTTCATTCTTTTTTCTTCTTTTTTTCCTTTTCATGTTTTCTTCTTTTTTTTTCTTTTCGCTTACTTACTTTCTACTTCTTCCTTAATTTTTGTTTCTATTTCCTTCTTAATTTTTCCTTCCTCCTTTTTTCTTCTTCATTCTTTCTTCTTCGTTCTTCCTTTTTTCTTCCATTTTTCTTTCTTTCATCCTTTCTTCTAATTTCTTTCCTCTTCTCCCTCCTTCCTATTTATTCCTCTATTATCTGTCTTCCATTTTACTTTTCCTTCATCTTTAGTTCTTCTTCCTGCTTTTTTCTTTCTTGTTGTGTTTTCCTTCTTCCTCTTTTCTCTGGCTTCTCGCTTCTTTCTTCCTTTCTAGTATTTTTTTCTTTCTTCTTCCTTTTTCTTCTTCTTTCTAACTTCTTTCCTTTTTCTTTCTTCCTTCATGCTTCATCCTTCTTTCTTTCTTTTTCCTCCTCCTTTACTATTCATCCTTTTTACTTATTTCTTTTTCCTTCTTTATTATTTCTAATCCCTTCTTTTTTCTTCCTTTGTTTAATCTTCCTCCATCCTTCTTTTTCTTTCTTTTCCCTTACTTATTTCTCACTTCATCCATATTTCTTGTTTCTTATTCATTTATTTATTTCCTTTTTTTCTTCTTTCTGTTTACTTTTTCTTTCTTTCTTTTTTCTTCTTTTTTCTTCCTTTTATCTTCTTACTTGTTTTTTCTTTCTCTTTTATTCTTTCTCCTTTCTTCTTTCTATTTTCTTCTTTCATCTTTTTACTTTCTTTTTTCTACTTTCTTCTTTCTTCTTACTTCTTTCTTCAATATTTTTCCTTTTCATTCTTCCATTTTCCTCTCCTTCGTCCTTTTTTCTTCTGGCTTCTCCCTTCCTCCTTTTTCTATATTACTTCTTCCTTTTTCCTTATTTCTTCCTCCTTCCTCTTGCTTCTCCTTTCTTCCGTCTTCCTTTTTCCTTATTCCTTCTTCCTTATTTATTCTTTCTTATTTCTTCTTCCTTCTTCCTCTTTCTCTTCTATCTTCCTTTTTTTACTTCTTTCCTTTTTCTTTCTTCCTCCACGCTTCTCCGTTTTTTCTTCTCCTTCATTCTTTATGCTTATTACTTTTTCCTTGTTCCTTCTGTTTTTCTTTCTCCTGGATTGTTTCTTCTACCTTCTTTATTATTTCTTTCCCCTAACTTGCTTCTTCTTCTTCCTTGATTCTTGATTCTATATCACAGGGATTTTTTCTCGGCTTTGCAGTCTCTACGCAGTTAAACAACTACTTGTTATCTATTTACCGACGGGAGATCCTAGAACGAGTAATTTGTACGGTGCTACGCGTTTCCGGCGGTGCTTAATTTTTTTCAGTGCGACAGGAATTTCCATTTTTTTATTTTAGTTGCGAATTTTTAAATTCTGAGAGATGTGTGAAAGTGATAAAAAAATGCAGATCAGGCCAGAAGTTTTTGGTTTGTGTGCAAGGATCATTGACGTGGTTCGATTTTTCCGTGATTTTCAGCCGGAACAGGCAATGTCAAAATATGGAAACTCCGGTGAGCATGTTTCAAACTATACTAATTATGTAACTTATGGGGGTAGAGGGAGTTTCTTATTTCGTTACGCTTCGTACTGGACAAAAAAGATATCTGCAGCAGTATGTACCATTATTTCTATAATACATGAGCAGTTGATAGTTTTCGAAATTTTAACTTGTTCATCAAGACGAACCGTGCCATGGAACCGCTTCCATACTGTGCTGATTGATTTTATCCACCTCCTGTTTTGTCTACCAGTAAATTTAAGAACTGTTTTGGTATGGATTCGGTCAACATGTGATTTTTGTTTTATTTCTCAAGATTGAATAGTTTTGACGTAGGACTACGTCTGTGTTTTCTATATTGGGGTACACTTTACGATTGCGAAAATCGGGGACCGTCACGAAAATATGATAGACTTTAAACTTTAATATCTAAGCCGTTTCTCGATGGATTTTAAATTTTTTTGGACCATTCGATCAAGGATGAGTCAACGCTTCTTTGTATTTATATGAAAAGACTGAATTTTAACTATTTATTATCGAAAATTGATAAAAAGTTTAGAAATAGGTCAACCAACCAATCACGTACATGCATCACTAGCACAGACATCAAAAATCAATCACTTGCGGGTTTGGATCTAATCCTCAGTTTGAACAAGATTTTACGCAGAGCAGACGCATCAAAGCGATCGCAGCGGAGCGGACACAGCATCACGGAGGCGCTAATGACATTTTCAAAGGAAATCCATCGCATTGGTGGTGGTGCTCGATGTGTTGCTGCAGATCATTCAACCTCAACGAACCAGAATTTCATATGAAGGTTGACCTTAAAAATAGCACTGTGGCGATCCCGCACCGCCAGTGCCGATGCTGAAAATTCATTACAAATTGTGGTGTCAGTTAGTTGGAAAGGAACATTGGGAAAAGAAAATTGGTTCTTCTCAGGACCAACATTTTATGAAAAGAAAGAGTTAATTGCGAAAATGGACTGTTTCGGTGGCATCGGGTTTGGCGTGGTAGCTTGGTCGCTGTTAGTGATTCCATCCATTAAAATTCACTACATCATCTTCCTCCGACGCGCTATCAAATTCGCTATTTACGATTGAGTTTTGCACTTTGAAGAAAGTTCATATCGGATTGTCGGATCAACCTTTTGTATAAAGGCCTTTTTGGAGGACATCATCCTCAAAAATTGACGAAATAAAGGAGAAATAAGCAGTGGCGTGAAACCAAACGGAAATATATTTATTTGCAACGTTTAATTTTCGCCCGCGATGTAAGCGTACGTGGCAAAGTAAGGATTGTGATGTCCCCGACTGAAAGCCAGTCAAGTGGCTTTAGCGGCCGATGAGTCATGTTAGAGACGGTTAGAGACTCAAAGTCCATCCAACTGGGAACAACTAATCGACTTCTTGATTGAGTTGGCCTCCGAGCAGTTCGCTCAATGTTAATAAAACGAGACAAATTATTATGGCAAATACCATAATTTTCGAATAGCTACGTAGTCCTACGTCACCTTTGCGTACAACCCGATTGGGCTGCACCTTTGAGTTTTTTAATTCAACAGAGCCCACTGTCAAATACTACAAGTTGCAGTGGGAAGTGGTCGTCAAGCTCTTGGACATAGTCCCGGCTGCACTCTCGGCGAGAATAGTTTATCGTTAATAATAAATAGTTTCAAAACAATTGGCAAATTGGTAGAGAGTTTTCGAGTTGCTTGATATATAAAACAACTCCATCTAAAGGTGAAGGAACTATAATCGTTTAAAATGTTGCATATTTCGTGACAGTCTCCTAATTTTAGATTCTGATTCGACACCCAGTACCTTACGCGAAGGTTGCCCATCGTCAAAACGATTACTGAAAAATTAACGTTTGATATCATTATATTCGGGTGGGTGATATCACCTGTGGCTCTCACACTCATTAAATCAAATCGAGCCTCCGTACGACCATTTGCACGTGGGAAGCAGTCAGAGCGTACTACATCAGCGCAACCATAGACGCCCGACTGGACCACCATATGGGTTTTATTTTGCTCCTGATTTATCAGCCGTATGTTTTCCGGTCTGATACCGAGGCTTTCTGCCGTACGAGAGCGAGCATAGGGCAGAACGGTGCGAAAGGATCGAAAGCATGAAATCAGTTGTATGATGGGTACCATCGGTTAAAGATTATATTAGTTATCCATAATCGAGACGCTGCGCAACGATTGAGATTTTCGTTCAATCCGCTAGAACTTCCAAACCGACATGCGCTCACCGTTTAGTCCGTTTTGCCATGGGTCCATTTCTGAACACATTTTGAATGATTCAGCTCTTAATTTGGTTCACACTGGCTAAAGCTTAAAAAAGGGCCATTTTGGGCCATCCTGCCCTACATTTCACTTTCACGGACCTTGCATGCACCGGCGGTGTTTTCGTTGCACTCGAAGAGAGTTCGGTACTGGGCACGTGGTTTTCGCTCGGAAACGAACCGCACTCATGGACCAGGAACGAACGATTTGAGTAAGGATGTTATGGAGGATGCAAATCGCCCAGGTCGACTTCGCTACAACAATGCCGGTCATGCTGCGGTGCTGAAGCATATAGGGTTACTGCTTCTGGTATTGATAACATTTACCCCTGTCAATAATCGAAACAAGTAAATGAAGCGTAAATTGTTTTGTTTCTCATTTTTGCAATTTTCAGTAGTGTGATAGCAATAACAAACCACGCCGATGAAGCCTGTAATCGTTCATTTTTGGAACGTTATTCATGAAGAAGCATGTTATCATTATTAGGACAAATACCCTAATATAAGCGTTATCGCGAGATGCAACAGATAGTTGTCGGCATCCACCCCAAGAGAGGCTGTTATTGGAGTATGGATATGAAAAATGCGGATAGAAAATGTTGCTCCACTAACACTGCAGTCAATTTTCTTTATTATATAGAACAACACATGGAAAGGATGGATTGGTTTGATTTATATATCTCAGGTTTAGCAATAGAGACTAATGAACAAATAGATTGCTATTCATAAGCTGAGTCGTTCAAAAGATTTCCATTCAAAGGAAAGCCGACTTATTATTAACTGTTGATCGTTGAATTTCTCAAATGTATAGGCAAATAAATCATCTTTTCAATAATGGTTCTGCAATGAAGAAGATTGACTGCAGCGCGGGCTGGGTGCATTTTCTTTCCGCGTTTCTCGAATCCAGGCTGTAGTGTAGTGACTCTATTATAGCCTGGCGGATAGAATGAAGAGAATCAATGGTATTAATTGAACCTGTCATGTTGAGGCCTCTCTCGAGGATGACGTTGCCAAGTGAATGAAAATGTCGGAAAGTTTACAGTGGTACAGAATACAGTGTGGTCGCTTTTTACGCGGGTCGCTTCTTATCCGACTTTGTTTAAGCGGATTTCGGGATTCACGCGGGTTTATCAAAAAGTTTTTTACTCGGTTTTCAAAAAAAAAAGTCGGGAAACACGCGAAAACAGCAAAAAATCGACTTTTGCTGAAGTCGGTTTTACGCACTTTTTATGATTTACGCAGCTTTGATTCACGTGGAACGTATCCCTCGCGTAAAAAGCAGGTTCAGTGTAAAAGCATTGTTGAAATGTTCGCAGTTTTGCTATGAATATCACATGCGGAGAAAACGAAAACTGTCAACATGCGCAATAAAGAGATTTTGTTGCTGATGAATGATTGTGAGAATGAAATGTTCGTTCGGCGATTTGATTGCATTTCCGAATTGATCGATTCGTATCCCCCCGACTATAGTAAACTGACCATAGGCTTTGGGCGGCCCATACTTAAACGCATTTCTCCTTTTCAGGCCTCTGGCTGTTATTATCGAATTCAGTTTGCGTTCAGTTGCCGGTGCGCTCGGTGGTGGCAATTTGACGTTGCTCTCGTTCTGCTACGTGTAGTGCAGTGGTTGCATACAGCGGGGGTGATATTGTGCGGTAAAACAGGAAAGAAGATTTCAACAGAAATTCACGAGAACTCCCGACATCAAAGTGCACATGTCGAAAATAGTGTGGTTGTGAAACATTATTGGTGCAGTGGAATACGTATCTAATTCATATCCATCCATCCACTACTAGAGGTGTAAATTACAGTGTATAGAAGTAAGCTTTCCTACTGCCGGGTTGTACCGAAATGCTGCAATTTTACTCCAAATTGAAGATACGCCGTATTTCGAATAACTATGTTTCACCTGATTCGAAAAGAAAGTGCTGGGAATTTGAGCATGGCGCAATTTGATTTTTTGATTGTACTTCGTTTCCTTAAATTATAAAAAAAAAATGCCAGCAAAAACTAGTTTGTGACTAAATGAAACGGAATTAAGCGGAAGTTCGGAACCAATTTGAATGAAAACAAAATTTCTAATAACCAAACAAAATTTCAGCTGCGTTGTTGAATAAAATCATAAACCTTATAATATATGAAACTTCTCCTGAACACTATGGGTCGCTGAGACTCCTAAAATGAAATGTTTTGTTGCAAATTTACTGGCAAGAGAATGGTTAAAATAGTCGATCCTATGTATAAAAGCGTTGGAATCAATCATGCATCAGCTGAAACTCTACAAAATAATCATTGCAACACCTTCTATTCGACCGGATGTTATAAGCTTCCTAACGTTGGTGGGTCGTAGCCCCCTTCCATAATATTTACACACGCGACCCACCACTTTCGGAAACTAGCTGCTTGACAATAGACTCGAACAAAAAGTGCTCCGATTGTGCTCAAAATCAGTAGAAATGATCACTACAAAAAATAATTGGACTCATAATGTTTTGTTTCGCCTTAACGGTGGCAATTTCTAGAATAGGGTGAACCAAAAAATGACATTCCCAACAAAAATGTTTCACACCTTCATAACTTTAGAACCTTTTTGCATTAGTGAGACGATTATTAGTTCAAGACTTTGGAAGAAAAAAAATATACGTTTATTTTTTTGATGAAAATTTAGACATTTTTGCAAAACATTGAAAAAATTAGAACTATTTTTCAAGTTGTTTTTAGGCTACCTTTTTGTTTAAATTTCAAATGGCTAGCACAAAAAACTAGCTCATTAAAGTTTGCAACATTATAATTTACCAACCATAAAAATGCACTACATAAATGTATGCTTGGTCTCATGTTTTTTTGTTGATTATGGGATAGTGTATCCGTCGAAAGTATACGAGGAGCTGGATACACTGAAGTCTGTTTTTACGAGTGAATTCCGAAATCCGCGTAAAACGGAGTATGTTTCAAAATCCACGTAAAGAAAATCGCGTGAACCCAAAAAACCACGTAGAAACGAAAATCGATTTTTTGAGTTTTTTTTTTCTTGTTTTCCGATCTTTTTGAAGAAACGCGCATATTTTTTTTTTAAAGGAAATTCTGCGTATAAAAGCCACGTGAAAAACCACGTAAAAATAGACCTCAGCGTATTTTAATTAATCGCAAATTTTTTACATGTCAAGATTTTCTCAGTTTACCGTTAAATAAAAGTCAGCACAAAAGGTCGAAAAGAAAAATCGTCGAAAGGGACAGAAGGTTGAAAGGACGAAAGGTTGCAAGGACAAAAGGTAGAAAGGACAAAAGATTGAAAAGACAATAGGTTGAAAGGGCAAAAGGTTGGAAGGACAAAAGGTTGAAAGGACTGAAGGTTGGAAGGACAAAAGGTTGAAAGGACAACAGGTTGGACGAAAGGTTGAAAGGACAAAAGGTTGAAAAGACAAAAGGCTTGAAGGATAAAAGGTTGAAAAAACAAAAGGTTGAAAGGACAAAAGGTTGGAAACACAAAAGGTTGAAAGGACAAAAAAATGAAAGGACAAAATATTGGATGGTCAAAAGGTAGAAAGGACAAAAGGTTGAAAGGACAAAAGGTTGAAAGGACAAAAGGTTCGAAGAACAAAACAATAGTAGGATGAAAGGACAAAAGGTTGAAAGGACAAAAGGTTGAAAGGACAAAAAGTTGAAAGGACAAAAGAATGGAAGGACAAAAGGTTAAAAGGACAAAAGGTTCGAAGGGCAAAAGGTTGAAAAGACAAAAGGCTTGAAGGCTAAAAGGTTGAAAAAACAAAAGGTTGAAAGGACAAAAGGTTGGAAACACAAAAGGTTGAAAGGACAAAAAAATGAAAGGACAAAATATTGGATGGACAAAAGGTAGAAAGGACAAAAGGTTGAAAGGACAAAAGGTTGAAAGGACAAAAGGTTGAAAGGACAAAAAGTTGAAAGGACAAAAGGTTGAAAAGACAAAAGGCTTGAAGGACAAAAGGTTGAAAAGACAAAAGGCTTGAAGGACAAAAGGTTGGAAGGACAAAAGGTAGAAGGCCAAAAGGTTGAAAGGACAAAAGGCTTGAAGGATAAAAGGTTGAAAAAACAAAAGGTTGAAAGGACAAAAGGTTGGAAACACAAAAGGTTGAAAGGACAAAAAAATGAAAGGACAAAATATTGGATGGTCAAAAGGTAGAAAGGACAAAAGGTTGAAAGGACAAAAGGTTGAAAGGACAAAAGGTTCGAAGAACAAAACAATAGTAGGATGAAAGGACAAAAGGTTGAAAGGACAAAAGGTTGAAAGGACAAAAAGTTGAAAGGACAAAAGAATGGAAGGACAAAAGGTTAAAAGGACAAAAGGTTCGAAGGGCAAAAGGTTGAAAAGACAAAAGGCTTGAAGGCTAAAAGGTTGAAAAAACAAAAGGTTGAAAGGACAAAAGGTTGGAAACACAAAAGGTTGAAAGGACAAAAAAATGAAAGGACAAAATATTGGATGGACAAAAGGTAGAAAGGACATGTCGGGTTCCTTCCCGACCGAGAACTATGTTTTTCCACCCACTACAACACCAGTGAACTCCCAGTCAAAAATACCTTTTTTTATGGGGGCTTTTCGTCATCAAACGACCATTTGATTACACAGAACACCAATAGTTTTCTAATTCACTACACAGTTTATTGTTACATCGAACCACATTAACATTTATTTACACTAATCAACGAAACAACTTTATTTACAACACTACATTTATTACTAATTAAGTCTAAACACGAAACAATTATTCGATCGAGGGTTCGCCCCTCGATGTGCGTACGACGACGGTTTGTTTTGAACTACTTTTATGCAGCATTCGCTGCTGCTGCTGGTGTAGCCTTTGCACTATCGACGCCCCGAACGGCGATCGCATCGATCGCACGGCAAAGAGACTGTGAGAGAATTAAGAGCCAATACCAATAGAAGTGCGACATCACTGATATCGCACAAGGAGTACCTCACACGGGGAGTGTGGATATTTTGGTCGATCGACTGCTCGCAAACATCCTCACCCACCCTGAAGTTGCCGGGAAACTTCTGAAAAGAAAGAAGAAACTCCCCTCGATGCACTGGACGGAATCTACTGACCTCAACCCTAATCCTTCTTTTTCTACGTTTAAATTACTGGCCTTTTTATGAACCCGATCCAGGTGACTTCAGTCACTAGTATCTCCACGACTACTACCAAATACCTGATATTAGAGTAAAATCAGCAGTGATTCAAATCGTTCGGGGCTGTCAGTTTGAATATGAATCTGAAACATTAATTTTCTCAGCAGCTGTTCTAGATTCAGTTTTTATACCAGTCAACTGTCAAAAAAATAAAACTGGTGTAACGCTCCGTTCTATTTTCTGCAGATTTGAACCACGATTGAATCACGAGATTCAAATATTTTTCAATTGTTTTGGTGTATGGATGCGTCATTTTATCTACGGATCAATCCACTTTGCAATTCCGGCGCCTTTCTTGGCAGTAACATAATGATTTCAATTAATTGAAAATTTGAAAAACATGAATAGAACACTGCTGGAAAAACCAGCGAGTTTGTTCTATTTTGCTCCAAATTCAAACTAGAATAGTGGTCGAAAATTTAGAATGAAACTGAATCACTCCTGATTTCACCCTTATGCACACAAAAAAAAACATCGCTTAATTCCGACAGTAGATTGTCCATTGACATTTCAGCGACGCACACCACTAAGCTGAAATATCCTCTTGGAACTTTCGCCATTCCTACCCCACCATTTCAAATAGCGGATTACCTAGATTTACAAGCACTAATTGCATTACATCTACATCGCCTCTTTGTCGTTCCGATCAGACCAAGCTTCGTTATGAAACACATCGCTTCGTGAGAACCTCCTTATGTTATCTCTAGCCTTCATTCAGAAGTCCTTCGATTGTTGACCCACGCCATCGTTAGCAACTCGTTTCATTATTGTAAAAGTGTTTCTAGAGCCGTCCTTGGTCACTCTTCAAAATGTCTGACTTCTTGATCACCGCATGACGTGACAGGAAACCTCGTTTGTTTGCCATCTCCTCCGATTCGTCAACTCTTCGTATGCGACCGAGCTCGAGATGTGCGGTTATGAAACCACCGTACTGCTTCTGCCTTCTATCTCTTGCCAATCTTCGTTCTGCAATTTGCTTCTGCGATATCGCCATGTTGCAGGTGTATCCAATCGCCTGACTCGCCGATGTGACTTCGCCTGTCACTATCCACCCAAAAACGGACTCCGTCAGCACAGGTAGATCCTTGCCTAACAGGATTTCCTTTCCTGACGGGAAGAAGCTGAAGAAAGCTTGGATTCCCAACACCAAGTCGATCCTCCTCGACCGGAAAAACTCCGGATCTGCTAGCTGGATATCCTCCGGAATGTCCCAACCACTTGCCTGAACTGTAGAGGTTGGCAGGCTTGCCGTAACCTTCGGTAGGACGAGGAATTCCATAGATCGAGCATACGACGAAACGCGAGATTTGATGACAGCTTTCGTCTTGTGAGTTGCCTTCACTCCGGACTGCCCGATGCCCTGAATCGCGATGTTAGCTTTCTGGATGGAAACATTCATCGCCTCGCAAAGATTTGCGGAAATAAAATTGCACTCGGAACCTGAGTCCAAAAGGGCGCGTGCTGGGTACCGACGACCCACATCGTCTTCTACTACTAAGACAGCTGTAGCCAAAAGAACTTGCGATGAAGCACACTGCGCTGCGTTGGAAGAAGTAGATTCGACCGCTAAAGCATTCGCTGCCCTGAAATTTGTGCTTATGCTGCCCTGTTTAGGAGTACCTCCTGAAATCGATCTTCTCGGTGATCCTTGGCTACTCTTTCGTTCTCCTCCTTTGAAGCACAGCAGTGAATGGTGTCGACCCCTACAATACCGACAGGAGAACTTCGACGTGCACTCCCGAGCTATGTGACCACGTTTGAGGCAATTGCGGCAAAGGGATGCTTCGCGCAAGAAAGACTCCCGGCTTGACTGCGACATCCTTAAAAACGATGGACACGTGTGAAGTCCATGTATCTCCGCACATGAGGGACACTTCGCGTTGTACGACTGTACGGCACTGTTGCTGACCTTCGGTGAATATGGCTTCTTTCTGCGTTGTGGCGACTGCTCGAAGACTTTCGACTCCACCTTCGCTGGTAGAGCTTCGAGAACTTGGATTCTCCGCTGCAGGAACTCCAGCAAGTCCTTTATGGTGTCCTGATCCTTCGTCGACGAGTGCTCCTCCCATCCTCGACGTGTGCTCGGGTCGAGACGAGCGCTTAGATGTTCGACCAGCAACAGATCTTTGAATTCGGCTGGTTGGATGATCTGATCCAGGGTCAGAATCACACGGTCGAACCCATCGACCAGCCTGTGGAGATCCGCGATTGACTCCGTGGTGAGGGACGGCAGTTTGAAGAGAGCCTGCACTTGCTTCTTCCGTAAAAGCTTGCTGTTGTTGTAGCGTTTCAGCAACGACTGCCACGCAACCTGGTAGTTGTCCCTCGTGATTTTAAGCGGATCGACTAGTGCCTTAGCTTCGCCTGCTAAGCACCCCTTGAGATAGTGGAATTTCTCCACATCGGGTAGGTCTGGCTTCTCGTGAATCAGAGACGTGTAGAGATCCCTGAAGCTGAGCCACTCGTCGATGTTCCCGTCGAAACTCTGCAGCTGGATTTGAGGTAAGCGAACGTGGTCCATACCACCACGTAGAGTGACATCTCCAGGACGAGTCGACTGGTTCTGGACGGAATTATGCTGAACCTCTCCCACTTTCTCCGCCAGAAACGATTTCGCATCGTAGTAGCGGTTCTCCATCTCCAACTGCTCCCTCTGCAAACCTTCAGGCTCCGTGAAGTCCTCGTGCGCTTGTATTTCCCAGATTGCCTCACTTATCTGAACCAACAATACATCTAACTTCTCGAGGCGAACATTGATTTGAGCGACAGGGGTACCCTCCTTAAAGTTCTTAACATACTGGCTAATGTTGCTTAATGATAATTTTAACCCCTTCAGCCTCGTCGTCAGACTCTTCAGTGAATCCGCGTTCCTGGTAACGGGCTTCATGTTGTTGTCGTCGCTCCACGGAAACTTGCACAATGTCGTCAGTCAAATGCGTTACTCCACTCGCAGAGCCGTGGAACCATCGGCAAATCCAAAATCGATAGAAAAGGAGATGTAGTACTCAATATTGTCCGCTTCGGCAGGACATATACTGTTCAGCTCACCTATGAGAAGTAACAGCGGGGCAGCCGAAGCCAAAACAGCATATTCTCCGATTGAGAACACTTCCAATATTCGGGCGAATGCCTCAGATTCCGATCCAATTCAGCAAATGCGAGGGAGTGGAAACACAGATGTAGTATACCAAGATTAAACTTCGGCTAGACATATACTGTTCGCCTCACCTATGAAACAACAGTCGGTACCAGTAGCCGAGTTCACACAAGTTCCAAATATTGCCCCAAACACTGCTAACCAGTATGTAGTATAGCGGGAAATCGTCTCAGTTTATTCAATCCAGTGCAGCGGAGAAAGAACAACCAATGTAGTTTCAAAAAATTGCCTGCTTTGGCAGGACATATACTTAGTCTCACCTGGAGAACTAGATATGGCGCTGAACGAATTAGCTTCAGTTCAAAGTCAATGAAAATCCTCCAAAATATCGTCCAAAGGTTGTTCGCCTCGTAACAGTCGAAATTCGCATCGAAAAGGGAATGAAATTTATTTCAGTGTGTAGCATCAAATATCCAGCTTCGGCTGGGCATATACTGTAAAATTGTGTTTACCTGGCCGGAAAAGCCTTTCCGCGATGCCCGAGCCTAGAAGCAAATGTAGTGTCATCCGTTTTTTAGTAATCGTAGCCGTCTCGTTGTAACTTGCACGGTCCGTGCACCCAAAATGTTCTTCGCGAACAGAAATTATCCAATGCCACCAGTTGTTGAATGCTCGTAGTAGTGGCCAAATCACACAAAGCGTAAGGTGGGTGTTAGTGGGAATAAACAAAAGGCTTCGGCAAGACATATACCGGTTCTTACATACCTGAACGGTAGTAGAACAACGCTGAAGTTATTCCACAATTATTGTCGCAACTTTCGAATTAAATCCAAATTAATTCCCCACGCACTCCACTGTGCAACGATGCGACGGCACGGCAGCAACAGCAAACAAAACACTGCCGCTCGTCGTTCAATTGGCTCTTCCCTCTTGTGCAGCTGATTGTGAGTGGTATAGGTACACTGCAGCAGATCGATCAGATTTTGATGGGCAATTCGATGCAATGATAATCACGGGCAATTAGCTTGATTGGTGTTTATGATAGGTTGCGATAGCAATTCACTTCACTTTCAAACAACTCTAGGATGGCCGAAGGAATCTATTCGGCAGATTCTAATAGGGATTGCCCAATCAATATTCTTCGAGATGGCGATTTCTCTTCTTTATATGGCACTTCACTATGGCGCGTTTTAATTGTTTGACCTCCGATTATTGTTCACTGGCGCACTTGGTCAAATTTTCGGAATTTAAACCGTTCCGAGGCCCGGTAGATCATCCGGTTCGAAGGACCAGTTTATGTCGGGTTCCTTCCCGACCGAGAACTATGTTTTTCCACCCACTACAACACCAGTGAACTCCCAGTCAAAAATACCTTTTTTTATGGGGCCTTTTCGTCATCAAACGACCATTTGATTACACAGAACACCAATAGTTTTCTAATTCACTACACAGTTTATTGTTACATCGAACCACATTAACATTTATTTACACTAATCAACGAAACAACTTTATTTACAACACTACATTTATTACTAATTAAGTCTAAACACGAAACAATTATTCGATCGAGGGTTCGCCCCTCGATGTGCGTACGACGACGGTTTGTTTTGAACTACTTTTATGCAGCATTCGCTGCTGCTGCTGGTGTAGCCTTTGCACTATCGACGCCCCGAACGGCGATCGCATCGATCGCACGGCAAAGAGACTGTGAGAGAATTAAGAGCCAATACCAATAGAAGTGCGACATCACTGATATCGCACAAGGAGTACCTCACACGGGGAGTGTGGATATTTTGGTCGATCGACTGCTCGCAAACAGGACAAAAGGTTGAAAGGACAAAAGGTTGAAAGGACAAAAGGTTGAAAGGACAAAAAGTTGAAAGGACAAAAGGTTGAAAAGACAAAAGGCTTGAAGGACAAAAGGTTGAAAAGACAAAAGGCTTGAAGGACAAAAGGTTGGAAGGACAAAAGGTAGAAGGCCAAAAGGTTGAAAGGACAAAAGGTTGGAAGGACAAAAGGTTGAAAGGACAAAAGGTTGAAAGGACAAAAAGTTGAAAGGACAAAAGATTGGAAGGACAAAAGGTTGAAAGGACAAAAGGTTGAAAGGACAAAAGGTAGAAAGGACAAAAGGTTGAAAGGACAAAAGGTTGGAAAGACAAAAGGTAGTAAAGACAAAAGGTTGAAAGTACAGAAGGTTGAAAGGGCAAAAGGACAAAAGGACAAAAAAGTTGAAAGGACAAAAGGTTGAAAAGACAAAAGGCTTGAAGGACAAAAGGTTGAAAGGACAAAAGGTTGAAAAGACAAAAGGCTTGAAGGACAAAAGGTTGAAAAGACAAAAGGCTTGAAGGACAAAAGGTTGAAAAGACAAAAGGCTTGAAGGTTGGAAGGACAAAAGGTAGAAGGCCAAAATGTTGAAAGGACAAAAGGTTGGAAGGACAAAAAGTTGAAAGGACAAAAGATTGGAAGGACAAAAGGTTGAAAGGACAAAAGGTTGGAAAGACAAAAGGTAGTAAGGACAAAAGGTTGAAAGTACAGAAGGTTGAAAGGGCAAAAGGACAAAAGGACAAAAAAGTTGAAAGGACAAAAGGTTGAAAAGACAAAAGGCTCGAAGGACAAAAGGTTGAAAGGACAAAAGGTTGAAAGGACAAAAGGTTGAAAGTACAGAAGGTTGAAAGGGCAAAAGGACAAAAGGACAAAAAAGTTGAAAGGACAAAAGGTTGAAAAGACAAAAGGCTTGAAGGACAAAAGGTTGAAAGGACAAAAGGTTGAAAGGACAAAAGGTTGGAAGGACAAAAGGTAGTAAGGACAAAAGGTTGAAAGTACAGAAGGTTGAAAGGGCAAAAGGACAAAAGGACAAAAAAGTTGAAAGGACAAAAGGTTGAAAAGACAAAAGGCTTGAAGGACAAAAGGTTGAAAGGACAAAAGGTTGAAAGGACAAAAGGTTGAAAGTACAGAAGGTTGAAAGGGCAAAAGGACAAAAGGACAAAAAGTTGAAAGGACAAAAGGTTGAAAAGACAAAAGGCTTGAAGGACAAAAGGTTGAAAGGACAAAAGGCTTGAAGGACAAAAGGTTGAAAGGACAAAAGGTAGTAAGGACAAAAGGTTGAAAGTACAGAAGGTTGAAAGGGCAAAAGGACAAAAGGACAAAAAAGTTGAAAGGACAAAAGGTTGAAAAGACAAAAGGCTTGAAGGACAAAAGGTTGAAAGGACAAAAGGTTGAAAGGACAAAAGGTTGGAAGGACAAAAGGTTGAAAGGACAAAAGGTTGAAAGGACAAAAGGCTGAAATGACAAAAGGTTGGAAGGACAAAAGGTAGAAAGGACAAAAGGTTGAAAGGACAAAAGGTTGAAAGGACAAAAGGTTGAAAGGACAAAAGGTTGAAAGGACAGAAGGTTGAAGGACAAAAGGTTGAAAAGACAAAAGGTTGAAAGGAATAAAAGGTTGAAAGGACAAAAGGTTGATAGGACAAAAGTCACTCAATAGAGTCAATATCTGCCGATCGACCTCCGTAACGGATTCAGTCATTGAAGAATCAACAAGTTTTGTGACCCCTTATTGGTATGAGTTTGCATTCTAAATATTTATTGTTGTTGTCGCTTGTCATGGGTAGTCTACGAACTCCATAGAAACAAGATCTGCCAATCATTTCCGTAACGGAGCCAGTTATTGAAGAATTAACAAGTTATGTGATCCTTTGTGTGTATGAGTTTGCATTCCAAGTATTTATTGTTGTTGTCATTAATAATGGGTAGTCTATGAACTCCATAGAGTCAAGATCTGCCGTTCCACCTCCGTAACGGAGCAATTTATTGAAGAATTAACAAGTCATGTGACCCCATATTGGTACTTGTTTGCATTCCAAGTAGTTTGCATTTTTGTTGTTGTCGTTGGTCACGGGTAGTCTACGAACTCCATAGAGTCAATATCTGCCGATCAACCTTCATTACGGAGCCAGTTATAGAAGAATTAACAAGTTATGTGGTCCCATATCGATATGAGTTTGCATTCCAAATATTTCTTGTTGTTGTCATTGGTTCTGGGTAGTCTACGAACCCCATAGAGTCAAGATCTGTCAATCTACCTCCGTAACGGAGACAGTTTTTGAAGAATTAACAAGTTGTGTGACCCCATATTGGTATATGTTTGCATTCCAAGTAATTTTTATTGTTTTCATGCGTTCTAGGTAGTCTACTAACTCCATAGAGTCTAAGGGTATGCGATAACACACTTTTTCCTAACGAAACGAAACGAAACGAAATTAAAAATGTCTATGTTGATTCGAAACGAATCGAAACGAAATATAGATTTACCTTCGAGATTTCGAAACGATACGAAATCAAGGTCCATTGAATTCAAAATTTTACGAAACGAAACGAAATTTTAATTTTTTTTTCCGCGGAATTTTTTTTTGAGTTGGTTTTACATTATATACGCAATTCTAATTTAACTTTTCCGAAGTTAAATATCTGTTTTGCAACCAATAGAGCTATAATTGCAGAAGAAGCAGTCTATGATAAATTGCCGCGTTTCCGTTTATATACTATTGGCGATAAGCCGATACCCCAGCATTTGTGTCGCTTTCAAATGAATTCATCGTGGAGCGAGTGGTCTTCAATTTGATCAATATTTTTTATCAATTCAATTTTATATCAGTAAGTATGTAAAAATATAGAATTTGTTGTATGTTGGTCCATGTATATGTGTGTGCATATGAGGCATGCAAAAAGCTCACGACTCCTCAATGCTCCTTACATAAGTATTGCACAAATATTTTAAAAAAAGCGTAGCCGGACTTATATACAACCGAATTTGATCACATTTGAGTTGCTGCATTTCCAAATCGGGAATCGTTGGTTAGTTGAAAAGGTAATTCATGTGAAGCCACCTTGGTAAGCGACTAAACGAAGTTATTTTGAAAACCCGAAGACGAAAACCGTGTTTCAAATCAATTCGACGCATAATCAATGTGCTTCGTTTAATAAGCCTCTACAACTCGGTCGATTCTGCACAACATAATTTTGTGCCCTTCGATGCAGACATTATTTTTCTAATCTCGTATTGTCCCGCACTAGCTAGCATGACCAACATCAACACGATCGATAGCAAACTGATTAAAAAAAAAATTCTGCTCGCGAGGCAGATTTTTTTTTCAGTTCGCGTTTCCTACACTAGCTGCCGTCCCGTGACCAGCAGCAATACGATCGATTCTGCACTAATATTGTGCAAATAGTCAAATAATATCACAGAGTTTAAATTTAAATCTTGGGGGCTGTATGTACATTTCGAAGATTCGCCGAATATTGTTGTGTGAAGTACCTTCAATCATCTCAGCTTTTGATTCTTACTTTTAGGTAAGATTCTAATTGTTGCTTGAACGTTAAACGTTCCATTATGTTTTCTTTAGGGCCTTCCTAACTCTTAAGCGGTGCTTACTCATGCGCTCAAACTTGGTTTGAGGCCTAAGCGGAGGTGAACAAATTGGCCTTTAATAAGAAAGAGGCGCTAAAAAAACTTCACAAGCGCCCTAGGAATCCACGCCACGCTTCAACAAAGTTATAGGCTAGATGTACCAGTTGTGGCTATAGCACCAGTTGTCGCACTAGTGCTTTATATGCCAAATGACCAATCAAACCACCGCCAACTAAGTTCATATCGATAAAGCATATTCATATGATACGATAACACCTTTGATTTCTTCCAAAACAAGCGAAGCGTAATTGTAAAAATTGATTTTGCTTAATTTTTGACGTCCTTTGCACCAGTTGTCGCACTAGTAGTCCCAATTTGGCCAGTCCCATAAGGAAACAATGGGATTTGCCAAATAAGGAACCAAAATTAAGAATAGTGTCACAACTGGTGCATGCGGTCCTAGTATAGATTAATCAATTTTGAGGATAAAAACAAAATTTATTGTGGTTTTCACAGCTGTTCTAAGGAGCAGGAAGTAAATCATTTCGCTTGATTATTTTTGATTATGATTATGATTATTTTTTTAAATAGTTGTTCTTACGTATGGCGACAATTGGTACACCGACCCTACAGATCTGATTTATATCCAATTAAATTTACACTCTAAGCCTGACGTTTAAAATATTGAGTAGATAGAATAGTTAAAGATACTTTTCGTTTCCTTTTAGATATTTCTAACAAAACACTAAAGACGTTTCATAGAAGAAAACTAAACACGTATTTGTCGACTCATAATGGGATTACTACATAAGCGTTAATAGAAAAAGCTGCATAACATAAAACGTTAAATTTCGTTAGAAGCTAATTTTTTCTAGCGAATTTTTTGTAATTTTACGAAACGAAATGAAATCAAGAAATCAGATTTCGCCATGCTCAAATTCCGCGAAATTCCGCGGAATTTCGTTTCGAACTATCTGAAACGAATTTTTTCGAAATACCGCATATGCTTAATAGAGTCAAGATCTGCCAATTTATCTCCGTGACGTAATTTTGGCTTCCATAGCCATTCGGTAAGATGCGCGGCTGCATAGCCAAACCTTGCTGAAGGTGGCAGAGTTCGATCTAGGAAACATTCAGGTTGGCATGAAAGTATCATCGTATTATCCTCATGATATGCAAATGCATATTCAGTACTGCTGCCAGTGCAAACACGTTCGAGGAATCGATAACTAAGCTTATTTAGTTCCACTGTGCTTTGTGTAGTCAAGGTCCTAGCTGGACGTTGGCCGTTTTCCATTCCACAAGAAGTAGCCGAAAAAGAGTTGAAATCCTAATCATCGGAATCCATCCAACCGTTTTGCCTGCGCTGGGCCTCCTCTGTCTGCTTCAAGATGTCGGATATATCAATTGCTTTATTACCAAAAAAACGTGCATAGGCTCGCACATCACCTACTATTACCTATCACCCCGTTAAGTTGGCTCAGATGTGTCGTATTCCAGCCGAAATTGGCTGGAATAAACCGCCATTGAATAGCAGTGTGACATTCCGTTCGGAAAGTCGTCAACAAACTGAAGTTCTATTTTCACCAAACAGTATCCAGTTACGTAACCTAGCAACTTGCCAAAAATCCAACTTCCTTGGATTGCGATGTTTGAACCCAGCCCGAAACAAAAGTACTAGAGTACAAGGTGCACGAAGACATGCGGTGCACGATATTCTTCCAATTTTATCTATGATTCTTCTGTCATCCCATAAATATCAAATAATAAAATCAGTATCATGGATAGACATAACAACTATTTCGTTTATTAGTTCAACATTAGTTCTAAATACTACATCCTTCTCCTTCTCTACTCTATAAACAACGAAAAAAGTATTGTCTTCCTAAAAGAGAAACTAGTTTAGGTATTTTCAAAAGCAAATAACAAAATAACCCTATTCTGAAATCCAACCCAAATCCGATTCTAAGTTTTGTAAATATTTGCTATGGAACTAATTTACATACGTAAACAAAAATCATAAATGTATTACGATTCTAATCGTTAGGAAAATACACCCAAATTTAAAACTTAAATTTAACATAATTTAAGCATGGTTTCCTTTCAAACTTCAATTGTATTAATGTTGCCGCTAATCTGTCATTATCTGATGAAAACATATATCGATAAAAAAAATTCCAAATGAGATTGAATGGTCTCCATTTCAAAATTCAGTCTTCTGAAACTGCAACAATACCTATTTTTCTAAAGCGGTCATATGCACTTAAACTTACGTTTTTTTTTAATCTTTGTTAACGTGATTTTTTCAAACAAGAGAAGTTAATCACTTTTAAACTTACGTATATAATCATCGAATCTCGTAGTCAATACTCAACATTCAATATTCAAACTCAAATCCATTAATTAATAACCTCATAGTCCTTGTCAGCTTTATTATGTAACTAATTATTCAATTATATAATCACTTACATAATAATATAATATAATAATAATCATGTTATCATATAGATCATATTTTCGAATTATAATTTATTTTCCAATCCTATTGAACAACTTTTTTATACAAAGCAAGTTAATATTTTATTTTTCTAATCCAATCAGTAAACTCAGTTGGTGAGTATATTAGTAAATAGTAAATATAATCTCTGAACCCAATCACAATGTTAGGTAGGGAATTTTACTTCCTATCGTATATTTTTCAGAAATACAGCTCGGAAATCACCCAATTTACTGTCCAAACCAAGTCTTCAAAAGCAATATAAAGAAACGGGACTTCTCCAATCTGAATACAACCTTAAAAATAATTCTTCTAATGTTATTATTATTGTCTTTATTATACAGATTTGTAACCCTCGGCTTGCTCACTCTTGTAATAGAACGTCTTCAAATGTTATTTTCTTTAAATCTATAACTCTAACAACCAAATGAGATTTTCAATGAAATTCAATATTCGAATCGAAATTCCAAAACAAGGTCTAAATTAAATCTTCGAATACAAGCTTCGCGTCCGAAGTTCAAGCGTAAACTTTTAATTTATTTAAATCATGTCATGTCTCCTGTTTTAAAATCTGAAGAATGGTCGAAACCAGTCATTAACTACTAATTCCTTATATAATCTTTTCATCCAGTTCTATTTCTCAATCCTCCTCGAATTGCGTTCTTACTTTTATAAGTTTTTTTTTTCTTTACTTCAACGGGGATCCTTCCCTGGCTGCACACTTGTTGTTAACTAGCTTCTGTTACTTAAATATGACCTCATCAAGTCGTATTTGAGTTACTGCAAAAAAAATGGTCAGAGTTGTGCTTCTCGGGTTGGCTCATTGACATTTTGCTTGTACTCCGAGTTCAACATGCTGCGGAATGTAATTCGAGGCTTAGCTTCAAATTCAATCACTGCATACGATTTTAGAATCCGAGCTACAAAATTCTAAAGGTCTGTTCAAACATTGAGATGAAATTCAACCCCAAAATCATTTCTACAGCAATTTTCAAATATTATATTTGTCTTCCTGTAAAATACTTGCAGGTTGGCTCATCTCCTGTTTTTTTAAAATATGTTTTAATAAGTCTGAAAGACATTAAAATCGTTTTTCCGAATCCAGTTCATAAATGAATATAATTAGAAAAACAATTGTCAAACACATTTTTCAATTCGAATTTGTTGACCTAATATTTGGATCAAACAATCACCTTCAATTGTTTATCCAATCATCGAATTCAATATTTATTATATTCTAAAATCCAAACCTTTTTTTTTTGTTTGTCTTTCAGCCCTAGGCTGGCTCGTCTCCAGAAATCCAAACTTCAAATAACCGCTTAATCCATTTTAATACATCTTGAAAAACCATTCTCTGATTCTAATCATCAAAACGAATCTTTGAATGAAACTCGAACGATGGTAATTCAAAATGCTAAATTGAACGTTTAAAACAAATATTAAACTTTTGTTCCATTGAATAGTCTTGAATGGAAAAAATATTTTTCTTCTAAATTGATTACGCAAACTAATCTCAAATTTCCAACAAAATATAAAATTTTAACTTCGAATATTAGATTTAAATGAAATGTCCAACGTGGTGTTTAAGTTGTATATTGCAATGTTCAGTAAGTCATACTTTAATGTTTACTTTGAATTTGAACATCAAACAGTATTTAAATTCAATACCTCAATTCAATCTCCAAAACCAATACAAATCGTAAATCAAATCAGTTTAATCAATATCCGAATCAAAAAAGGAGACTCGCCCGTCTAGAACCTTTTTTGGTTTTTTTTTTTTACTCAGGAGACCTGTTCGCTCCAGCATAGTTTTTTTTATTCAACCTCGGAGACCTGCTCGCTCCGGATTTTTTTTTCTCTAAGCCTCGGAGACCTGCTCGCTCCGGAATCATTTCTCTTTTTTTTTGGTTTTACTTCGGAGACCTGCTCGCTCCGGAATCTATATTTTTTTTTAACTTCGGAGACCTGCTCGCTCCGGTACTTTTTTTTTCTCTACCTCGGAGACCTGCTCGCTCCGGCACTTTTTTTTCTCTCTACCTCGGAGACCTGCTCGCTCCATAATTCAATTTTCATTTATTACAATTTACTCAAATACTTACCTAGATACTAAATAACTAGCATCCATTTTGATGTGCAAGTTACCGAATATAAACTCACAAAATAACTACCGACTGCGTCATGTCGTATATACACACACATTCTCATATTTGCCGAATGAGCCCGTTCTTCGACACAGAGGGAGTGTTGAGAGCAGAGATGCCAGATTTGAAGACATGTCTTCAATTTGAAGACATTTGAATCTCTGTGAAGACATTTATTTCGTGAAGACATTTTGAAGACTTTTCAAAATATTTGAAGACTTATCTACTTATTTGAAGATACTTGAAGACAATCAATAAGCCAACGAGAGAAAATATAATTTTATTTCTTAGTTATAAATTCTGTGACTTCTATATATGGTCGGGGTTCAGCCAAATCACACCAAGCGCCAATGAAATATTTCCTATTTTTTGCCAAGGTTTTCATGTAACAGATTCACTTGGTCAAAAATCGCATCGGACATCGTTCAACGCCATAGCTGAGGATCCCTTACAACACAAGAGTTATAATAGTCTTTGTCTGGGGCTTAAAATCTCAAACATAAAAATACATTCACACTAGCTGGCTGATAAATGCAACGCGCACGTACGCACTTAACTTGGAGCTAGGCGCTGGTTAAAAAATTCCCGATGGCGTGTATGTAAAAAGGTATTCCGATCATAACATTGGAACGCAATTGCGGTTTATTTAACGGCAAAAATATATTAAACTCGTCTATGACTTGATTTAATCTATTCAATCGTTGAGCTAGAACCTGATCTTTTCTAAATTCCTTACGAATTCATTTGATCTTTTCGGTATGTCCATGTGACTTTCGTCTAAATATTCGACGGAAACTCTTTGAATTTTTGATGAAAATTATGAGGAATTTCTTGTCTACATTCAAGAGAATTGAAATTGTAAATACAGTACAAAATTTATATGTAATAATTTCCGTAAAAATACATATAATACAATACATCCTCAAAAATTTAAACGGAAAATTCATCTTATTCATCTATTTACACAATTCCTACAAAAAACCCTTTCAATTTCCACAAGAAAATTGTCTAAATTAATTTTCATTAAAAATTCTTACGAATGTCAAAAAGAAATTGAAATTATGCTGGTGTTAAATGGGTATTTCTCATAATTTTAAGGTAAATTTCTACAGGAAAATCTACCTAAAAAGAAATTCAGAGGAAACTTGCAACATACTTTTGTTAAATTTGTCCTTGAATTCCTTTGATTATTCTTCTAGAAATATTTTTGGTTATTCTTCAAGTATTTACTCTGCGAATTCCTCTATGAATTTCTTCAAAAATCGTCCTGGTATTCTTTCTGCAATCCCTTCAGGAAATTGTCCGGAAGTTTCAGGATTTTTCCGAAAAATCCTCAGGACTTCATTTGGAAGAAGTTGCAGAAGTTTCTCCAGAACTCCTTCAGTAGCTCACGAATTCCTCCAGTAGTTCTTCCAGGATTTTTTCCGAAAGTTTTCCCGGGATTGCGGCGAAAGCTTCACAAGGGATCCCTCCGGAAGTTCTTCCTCTGGAAGATCTTTTAAGAAAGTTGCCGAATGACTCTCCAAGAATGCCTTCGGAAGTATACTATGAAATTTATCTGGTATTTCCTCCAGGATTGCTTTCGAAAATTTCTTCAGCAAAACATCAGGAAGCTCCTCCAAGATTTCATCCAGAACTACCTCCAAGAATTTATCTCGAGCTTTCTTCAGGAATCCCACCGGAAATTGCTTCAGTAATTCCTCAGGAATATCCTTCAAAAATTCATCAGGAAAACCCTTCAGGTATTCCTCCAGAAAAAAACATCCGGAATTCATTCAGAAGTTTTTACAGGAATTCCTTCTTAAGTTCCTCCAAGAATTACTCCGGAACTTCCTTCTGAACTTTTTCCGGAGGTTTCTTCAGTAAATCCTTTGGATGTTCCAACAGGAATTCCTCGGGAAATTTCTTCAGGAGACTTCCAGAAGTAATTAGAAGGTCCATCCAAAAGAAGTTATAAGAAGCTCCATCAGGAATTTATCCGGAAGTTGATCTAGAAATTTTACCGGAAGTTCCTTCAGAAAATTCTCTGGATCAGTGTTGTAAAATGTCATTTGCATTCGTTTGTATAATTTTCCCAGAACTTTTTTCAGAAGTTAGCTATTGATTCTTGATGTATGACAAACTTATAGCGCTTAAATGTGGCTACAACTTTGTCTAACAAGACATTGCTGTAAATATGTAATCTTGTGCGTGGGAGGCAAAATGTCATTCAAATGACATTATGTCAAATGACACGTGACATTTTGGAGAGTTTTCACTCTCCAGCCTTAGATGTTATATTTAGAGTAATGTATCCTTGACCAAAAATATAGCCCTACTCAAGCTTTATGAGTACATCTAAAATTATGATGTTCTGAAGAAAGTTATTAACAAATTAGTCAAATGACATGCAGATGACATTTTACAAGCCTGCTCTGGATGTTTCTTCAAGTATTTCACAGTAAATTTTGAATCCCAACAGGGTATTCTTTAAAAAGAAATTTGAAAGAATTTCACGTGAAAATTCAGTTAAAAATCCGCCTCAGTACAAAATCCAGGGGAAGCTCGTCACAAAAAAAATTAAATAATTTTAAAGAATATCTCTTGAATTCTAACAATTTGTATGTTAAAAGAATTAATATTATTCCACATCAGTAAAACAAGGAGATTATTGAATTTACAAACCTATTGGATTTTGAAATTTCTCGCTAATAATCGTTATTTTAATATTGAAGACATTTGAAGACATTTTTAAACGACTGTGAAGACATATGAAAATATCTTCTGGCATCCCTGGTTGAGAGTGGAAGGTAGACCTAATCTTAGCCAATTACTCTACCAAACCAAGCACCCTGCCCTGCTAGCTGCGGAACATCCGTTTACCCATTTGGTCTTCGAATATTTTCATCAAAAAATGCTTCATGCACCCAACCGGTGATTGTTAGTTTCTATAACAAATCTGTATAAAAACCTACCAAAACCTGTATGAGAACTGGGCATTTGCGAAAATGCTAGATTCGTATACAAATATTGTATGAGACCTTGCAATTTTGCACAGTGGCACAGAGGCTGTTAGAAACTGCTTCCGATATGTTCGACTAAATTAGGTTATATGCTACAGAGAAAGACTGTCGCTGTCGTCCCTATCCGGCCCATCTTTTGCTGGCTGGGATAGCGAGGCAGAAAAAAATCCATGCCATCGTTCTCTGTAGTTTATAACCGCTTGCGTTCGACTCAATCCCAAGCCCGCTGACCAACAACAAATTGGGCAGTTACCGGCACCGCGGGTCACTTCAAGCTGACCATTCAGTGTCACGGGGGTTGATTATGCTGGTCCACTATACCTTCGGCCAATCCAAAAACGAGTCTTGCCCGCCTAACTGCATTTAGATTTGGTCAGTGACTTATCTACCCAAGGTTTCCCAAGCTCACTCCGTCGTTTCGTTGCAGGCTTGGTAAGTCTACTCATCTCTGCAGCTTCAAGAAAAACAAATTTGCTAGAATAATCGTTAAAGTTTTAATAGTATTTAGTGGAATGTTTGTTTTGATTTGTTGAACACAATGGTTCAAGCAAGCGAGTATGTTGGCTCACTGACAAAAATACCTAAGAAACAATTTACTCCCTCGATGAACACGGTCATAAATTAGACGAATATTCTATTTGGCATCACGGTACGCATAACATATCTCTCGAGGGTACTGATTACCAATGTCGTTAGTTTAGTAGTAGGAGTATCTTAAAAGTAGGAGTAGGAGTGGGAGAATCTTAAAATAATTGGACAATAAAAGTTAATTGCATCAGAAGTACATAGTGTAAAGATTCAAACGATTAAGTCTGATTTACCGCCCACGCAACGCAACGGATAAATTCGTGCTAGTGAAGTACGGCGACGTGAAAGGAGTGGGCCTGTACCGTTCTGTAGTGCCGAAACAAAATAGGGAATAACACAACGTGGGGGTCTGAGGTGAAGCCTCATTAGTAAGGAAATAAAAAGCGTGGGGGAAGTGTTGACACATGTTTTTCAAACTGAACTGAAGATTGGGGCCAAACCGGCAGGCTGATCGATTTTGATGTCTGTCCTTGCGATGTATGGACGGGATTGGTCGGTTTACCAATTTCTAAGCTTTTTAACCCTTCCGTTACCAGTGGGTTGAAAACGAAAATAGAAACCTTTTCGGCTGTAGCTTTTTGTCTTTCAAAATTTTTTTTTCCGCAACTTTCACCTGGACTTCCAGGATTGGCCACTTGATTCCGGAGTTATTCCGGACTTCAAATGGGTGTTCGATTATGCCCATTTCTCAGAACGCCTATTTCAGAAAAGTGTATTTTAGTTATTTTGATTGGAAACGACGAATAAATGATCATCATCAAACACATCAAACTTTATGATTTCAAATGTTATGACAATCCATGGTAGTTTTGTACTTCATGGACCGTGTATAAACCGGTGAACGGATTTACCTTTTGCCATAACTTTCAAAATCATGAAGTTTTATGTGTTTGATGATGATTATTCATCCGTCGTTTCCAATCAAAATATCTAAAATAAACATTTATGAAATATGCGTTCTGAGAAATGAGCAAAAGCAAAAAAAAATAGAAGGAAAAGATTTTTATTACAAATGAAGATATTATCGTTTATAGTAGCTTTTCTTATTGCGAGGCTTCGTAGCCGTATGGTAAGATGCGTGGCTACCAAGCAAGACCATGATGATGGTGGCTGGGTTCGATTCCTTGTCCGGTCTAGGATTTTTTTTTTCGACTTACCCGGGGATAAAAGTATCATCCTGTTAGGTAACTGGAGGAGGAATATGAAAACATGTGTGTTTTCTGGAACAACATTGGAAAATATCATAAAAATTTATTGTACGAAGTTTACAAATATGCAGGATTCGAGTGATGATCGTGGTGTTGATGAAGAAAGGATGTGAAATACAAAGACAAATAAGACAAAAAAGACAAATAAGACAAATAAGACAAATAAGACAAATAAGACAAATAAGACAAATAAGACAAATAAGACAAATAAGACAAATAAGACAAATAAGACAAATAAGACAATTAAGATAAATAAGGCATATAAGACAAATAAGACAAATAAGACAAATAAGCCAAATAAGACAAGTTAGACAAATAAGACAAATTTGACAAATAAGAACATTCCGTCCGGAATTCTCCCGTCAGGAATTCCTCCGGAAGTTCCGTCAGGAATTCCTCCGGAAGTTCCGTCAGGAATTCCTCCGGAAGTTCCGTCAGGAATTCCTCCGGAAGTTCCGTCAGGAATTCCTCCGGAAAATCCGTCAGGAGTTCCTCCGGAAGTTCCGTCAGGAGTTCCTCCGGAAGTTCCGTCAGGAATTCCTCCGGAAATTCCGGCAGGAATTCCTCCGGAAGTTCCGTCAGGAATTCCTCCGGAAGTTCCGTCAGGAATTCCTCCGGAAGTTCCGTCAGGAATTCCTCCGGAAGTTCCGTCAGGAATTCCTCCGGAAGTTCCGTCAGGAATTCCTCCGGAAGTTCCGTCAGGAATTCCTCCGGAAGTTCCGTCAGGAATTCCTCCGGAAGTTCCGTCAGGAATTCCTCCGGAAGTTCCGTCAGGAATTCCTCCGGAAGTTCCGGCAGGAATTCCTCCGGAAGTTCCGTCAGGAATTCCTCCGGAAGTTCCGTCAGGAATTCCTCCGGAAGTTCCGTCAGGAATTCCTCCGGAAGTTCCGTCAGGAATTCCTCCGGAAGTTCCGTCAGGAATTCCTCCGGAAGTTCCGTCAGGAATTCCTCCGAAGTTCCGTCAGGAATTCCTCCGGAAGTTCCGTCAGGAATTCCTCCGGAAGTTCCGTCAGGAATTCCTCCGGAAGTTCCGTCAGGAATTCCTCCGGAAGTTCCGTCAGGAATTCCTCCGGAAGTTCCGTCAGGAATTCCTCCGGAAGTTCCGTCAGGAATTCCTCCGGAAATTTCGTTAGGAATTCCTCCGGAAATTTCGTTAGGAATTCCTCCGGAAGTTCCGTCAGGAATTCCTCCGGAAGTTCCGTCAGGAATTCCTCCGGAAGTTCCGTCAGGAATTCCTCCGGAAGTTCCGTCAGGAATTCCTCCGGAAGTTCCGTCAGGAATTCCTCCGGAAGTTCCGTCAGCAATTCCTCCGGAAGTTCCGTCAGGAATTCCTCAGGAAGTTCCGTCAGGAATTCCTCCGGAAGTTCCGTCAGGAATTCCTCCGGAAGTTCCGTCAGGAATTCCTCCGGAAGTTCCGTCAGGAATTCCTCCGGAAGTTCCGTCAGGAATTCCTCCGGAAGTTCCGTTAGGAATTCCTCCGGAAGTTCCGTCAGGAATTCCTCCGGAAGTTCCGTCAGGAGTTCCTCCGTAAGTTCCGTCAGGAATTCCTCCAGAAGTTTCCCCACAAATTTTTCCGGAAGTTTCGTCAGGAATTCCTCCGGAAGCTCCACCAGAATTTTTCCAAAAGTTTCTCGATGAAATAATCGTGAATTCTCTTGGAAGTTCTCCCAGAGGTTATGCTATAGTTTCACCAAGAATTTGTCAGATATTCATCCAGAAATTCCTCCAGAAGCTGCTTTTCTTTAGAAATTGCTCCATGATTTTTTTCCGAAGTTCCTGCAAGAACTATTCCGAACGTTCTTCCAGTAAGGTTCCACTTCAACAGGTTCCACTAGAAATTGTGGGCTTCGTGGCCATGCGGTTAGCAACGTCAATCGTCTAGACGCATGTGCTATGGAGTGTGGGTTCGATTCCCGCCCCGGTAAGGAGGAAAGTTTTTGTGATCGAAAAATTCTCCACTGGACCACTGGGTGTTATGTGTCCGTTGTCTAATGCTAGGTGTTAAGTGTTCAGTCTGTACGACCTCTGGTCAAAGACGGTGTTCCTGTCTTTTTTTTTGGTTTTTTGACGTAAGACTTACGTCTCTCTTTACTATACCGGGTGTCATTTCAAAATTTCTAAATCGGCCGCGTTACGCTGTGTTGAAAGATTTCTAACGTTAATAGCTTTTACCCTAGTGAACAGATTTCTGCAGTAGACCCCTCAATCGACAACTTTCAAGTATGCCTTTCATATTAATGCTTGATAATATCCGAAAACTTGTTTCAATAGGCCTAAAACTGTTTTCAAAGCAAAACATTGAATTCACGAAATCCTATAAATATGGGTACCGCATAATTCTTGCATCATTCCATTACCACGTTCTGATTGGTGCAGACGTCAACGAATGAGCTCACGCTAGGTCTGCTAAGAAGGCATAAAATAGCGCAGCGCGAATTTTTCCTCTCAATCTGACCGAAACAGGCAAAGCAATAACAGCATCGCATCGTCGGAATTTTAGAAAGGTTGCATCATCGTCTCAGCCACGCATTCGCAAACCTAAAGCCTTTTTAAGAGCAAGGCAGAATCGTCAGCATTCTCAGATCAGCATCATCGGCATTTTCAGCCCGGCATTGTCGAGAAGCCAACAGTAAGCGCGGCACGGCGGTGTGTGACGATAGAGTGTCGACGACAACACTACTGATCAAGTTTTCTCGGCCGATGGCAGCAGCGGTTAAGCGTTTGGTATTCCTGCAGACATCGATTCATAATGTTTTAAACAATCATAAACTCCCAGTTGAACCGCTCAAGAGGAAGTTTACATCTAACATTGTGAATGGATCTTTTCAGAACCACTAATATACTTACTAAAGAGTTTTTCGCAATTGAATCATTTCGAAAATGTAGTACAATCAACTAATTAGAGAGCGTTTGCGTGACAATTTAATTAATTCGCGTTCATGGCGATGAATTGTTACAAAATTCTGTCTTCCTCGCTCACGACAAAAGAAAATGCGTTTCTTATTCTAAGATTTCAACGAAATTTTTTGAAATTTCTCCATTAGAATTCCAAAATTGTCACTGTTTTGAGTCTAAATATTTCAATTTAAAATTTGATTTATTTGTTGATGTGAATAGGTAAATAGCTACTGAATTTTGTGTAACTTTCAAACGTTTGTTTAAAGCTTTTGAATATTCTTGGTTAACGTGATTTTGTGTTTCAGCAAGTATACTCTATTACCACTATTACCACTGAAAATCCATTCTGCGCCAAATACGCGCGACCCAAAACTAAATTCTAAGCAAATACACGTTAAATATCAATGCTAAATATTACGCTGAACATTACAACAATTTATTGAACGTCTTTTTTCGAGTTCGTTTTTATAATATTACTGATTTTAAGTATATGTTTTAACTTCAACGTTACAAACGTTTGTACAAAATTGAAAATAGGATTAAGGAAAAAGCAGTTGATATAACAACTCATCTAGATGGTCCTTCTTGGAATTTCTGAAGAAGTCGCTCCAAAATTGTCTGCGGGTGTTTCTCCGAGAACATCTGTGGAAATGTCTCCATTCTTGCAAAAGGTTCCCCGGTAATTTATGCGGAATTTCATTTTTTGACGTAGAACTACGTCTGTCTTTTCTATATTGGGGTACACTTTACGTTTTCGAAAAATCAAAAACGTCACGAAAATATGATAGACTTTGATCGTTAATATCTCAGCCGTTTCTCGATGGATTTTCAATTTTTGGACCAGTTGATCAAAAAAGAGTCAACGCTTCACTTCACAGCGTACACTGAAGTCATCTTTTACGCGGCTTTTGTACACGATTCGCTTTTTATGCGATTTTGTTTTCACTAGAATTTCAGGATTTCCATGGCTTATTCAGACACATTTTGGGATTTACGCGGTTTTTTACGTTGTTTTAATTCACGCGGCCCAAATCCTCCGCGTTTAAACTGACTCCAGTGTGTTACAATATTTAGGTATGATAATATTTAGTATTGCAAACTTGCTAACAGTTTAGCAATAATAATAATATTTAGCAGTTTAGGTTTCGGTGAATCAGTCAATCTCGTAAGTGTATCGCAAGCTTCTTCTTCCATAGCACTACATTCCAACTGGAACTTGGCCTGCTTTTTAAAGTAATCTATTAGCATTGTTTTAGTTATTAATTGAAAACTTTATATGCCCGATATTGCATGAGTATTGAGTATGTATCTTGTGTGACAAATACAATGGATACACTATGCTCGGGGTGTCGAGAATGTTTCCCATCCGAAAATATCCTAGATTGGATCGAGAATCGAACTCGCCATCTCCGGTTTCTGGACCTTTGTTCGCAAGGTCAACTGGAGACCTCAAGCCAGCATAGAAGTCAAATTAATGCAACTTACAGGGCTGCACCAGCTGGTGCAGTTCGTTTCAGCTAACTTACACACGCGTTTTCTCTCAAAACCTTTAGGGGGTTTGACGGCAGCTTCTCGCTTACGTCTATGGATGCCAGTAGAAAAGCTCGGAATCTTCTTCACTGCTGCAGTGGATGTGTTCTGGGATACTTTCTTCGGTTTTTGCCGATTCCTAGCTGTCCAAAGTACGACGCAACTCGCATGAAGGAATAATAATTACTAGATATTATTAGATACAGTCTAAATCCCCTACTGAGCTAACTTTTGGTTTATTTCAGGCAGTCCTTCAGTGGGAAGGTTGCCACTATCGAGGCTAATATTTCGTGACCGGACAGATACTTCCTGAATTTTTTTGATGATTTTTGTTCGAGGTAGATTTGATTTCTGTGTCGGTTTGATGAGAAGATTTTGCCAAGGAATGGTATGCAACGCCGATTATTTATCCAAAATAGTTGATGTGAGAAATTTGGACATATTATGTATCTTAAAGGCATGGTCAAGTCAAGTCCTACGTCCACTTAGCGGTTATGTCACAGACATTACCCACTGTTCGTTTTTTTTTTTTTTTTTTTTAAATTAGTTGGGAAGTCCCTCCAGACATTCTTCGGCTAGTTTATCCAGGAATTCTTCGGAAAGTTCCTCCCCTGCTTTCTTACAAAAGTTAAATCAAAATTACTCCGGGAATTCCTCAGGAAGTTTCTTCAAGAATTGCTTTATTTTTGACGTAGGACTTACGTCTCTCTTTACTATACCGGGTGTCATTTCAATTTTTTTAAATCGACCGCGTTACGCTGTGTTGAAAGATTTCACACGTTAATAGCTTTTGCCCTATTGAACAGTTTTCTGCAGTTAACCACTCAATCAACAGCTTTCAAGTATGCCTTTCATATTCATGCTTGATAATATCCGAAAACTTGTTTCAATAGGCCCAAAACTGTTTTCAAAGCAAAATATTGAATTCACGAGAACCTATAAATATGAGTACCGCATCATTCTTGCATCATTCCATTGCCACGCTCTGATTGGTGCAGACGTCAGCGAATGAGCTCTCGCTAGGTCAGGAAGGCATAAAAAGTAGAAGGTTGTATCCAAGACACGACCGCCAATTGGACGTAGGATTACGTGAAGTGTAAAAGATTTTATTTTGAAATTCTGAATATGTTTCCTGGCGTTGATATTGCGGTTTTGCGGACTGTGCCCTTGTTATGTTGGCAGTGCCCATGCATTTAAAGGTATTGTTTAATCCTTTCGATACCCGCAGCCGCATGACTTCACGGTTGAAGCATCTCGGATGTCCAAGATAAATATTGTCTATCTGGAACAAAGTTAGAACGTTTATACCGAAGTTGGATTTTTCTCCAGATATAGGCAACTTTCCCAACTTCGGAAGTAGTGCGCTGGATTCGCCTAAAGATACGTTAAACAACGCATCAATTAGTTTGACATATAAAACTTCGGAAGACAGTTCGGTTCGGAAGTCCTGACTTCCGAATTCTAAGTTGGTGCTACACCGACAATATCGGGGAAAGACAGGACAGGTTTCTGATTTTGTGCCGGTGCATGTTCCAGAAACTTGTCTTCATTCCACATGAGTGTATGTTGTTGTCCAATCATCATTTCTATCTCGTTCATCTCGCCGACGACTTTACACGGAAGAAATAAACTACCCAATAGTGAGTTTAATTCACCCAACCTCGAACATCCGTACGGGAACCCAAAATAGAGTAAGTAGTGCCTTTACTCCCATGTTAAAAAAGTACCCAACGGAAAATTTATTGACCCAAATTTAAGTTTAATTCACTCAATTTCGACCTCAGGTGATAAAACTCAAAATTGGCTTCCCGTATTGAACTGGCGTCGTTGGATTGTTTGGCTCTTTTGTTTTTGACAACAAAAGAAAGACTGGATGAAAGCGAAGAGAAAAAATAACTCAAAAGTAAGTTTAAAAGTACTCAATTTTGGGTACTTTTTTTCTTCCGTGTAAGGAATACTGCCCTACGGACCTCCGAAATATCCGTCTGCTCTGTTTGTCCGATCGCAGCCAAGTTTTCTTCATTGAAAACAATTCCATTCCACCTGTAGAGCGGTGTAGTAACCAGATAGTCCAGCCATGCTTTAACGGTACCTTTCTTCAAGTAGCCGGTCAAGTAACTTGATTTGTGTATGAAGTGTTTCTTGATGCACACGTTGATAGCATAGTCGTCATCCAGTTGGCGGGGAAGTTCACCTACCATCTGGGCCACGTCGACTGGAATGTTGATAATTTGGCCGATTATTGCCAAACTACCTGTTGCATGTTAATGAAAATAGATTAGTAAAATCATATATTTATTTTCAAGAAATTTTCAAGTAAAATAGCTTTTCCACAAACCTTCAATATGCCGCAAACGACGAAACTGCATGAAATTGATCCTGGGAGACACCAGTCTTGTGGTGAGTGAGTCCAGCGGGGCAAATTGGACGGAAACTTGGGATATGTAAAGCCATTTGATTGCGACAATGTGGGAATTGATCCGCAGTTCAGGCTTGTTCGACACGTAGCACACGCCGAAAATCCTTCCACCGTTTCGAAATAATTTGCCGTAAGTAACACGACAGCATTAGAGTTGGAGATTGGTTTCAAATCATTCCTGAACCAGATTCTAGCACAAACATCACATGCGCAACCAAAATCGTTTTCCACGAATCGTTTCTGGAACTCCCAATCAGCCCGATCTAAATTGGGTTTGTCTTGTGTTAAAAGTGAAGAAAATATGTTCGCCATCATCAGCGACACCAGACACGTTTTCTTCAACGTCACCACGCTCATCATCGACATCTGATCTTGAGGACTGCATCACAACATTTTCACCGGCGTCGGAATCTTCATGATCAGAGTTAACAACTGTATTAGCACGGATTAAGTTGAATTCTACTCGAAAAACTTGTAACACGGAAACATTAATCCTTATTGACAGACAGATATACATATTTGACAGATGCACACTATCTCAGTCTCAGCTCAAAGTTCTCCCATGTAATATGATGGTTATGATAAGAACCAATTTGTTTTCCACAATACGCCTATCCAATCACAAGCAGCAACAAAGCTTATGATTTGTACTTTGAAAAATATTTGTCTCGGCTCAATCTTCTCTCGTGTGAAATTATGATTCTGAAAAGAACCCATTTGTTTCCAGTAATGCACCTTCCCAATCACAAGCAGCGACAAAACCGAAGCAGAATCTAGAGAAAATTTCATTTCATTGCTACTGACCCCAATGTCAGCCACACGATAAGTTACCGCTAAAACGCGATAGACACCATCCATGTGAATCAATTTTCGCAGCATCCCCCTCCGAAGAGCGCTTGCGCTGCTGCCGATGCCAAGCGATTATAATTTGCACTTTGAAGAAGTAAAAGAAGAAGAAGAAGAAGAAGAGTCCCTGGTTATGTACGAAAACACTGGCATCGAACAAAAGAAAGGCGGAGCAAGCAAGTCGATGCCAATGATACGGCTCCCAAAGGGGCGGGGCCTCGGACTTTTTTTTTTTTTCGCACGCCGGAAATCAAAATTTTGAAATAAATTTCCACTTCTGATGCCAGTGTCAGCCCATTCATGATTTGCCGCTGGAACACGATAGACGTCATCCATTCTAATACATTGTTTGGCAACGTCTCCATGCAAGGAGCGCATGGGCTGCTACCGACAAAGAATTTTGTCCATCACCAAGTGATTAGGATTTGCATTTTTGCAGATTTTTGTCTCGGCTCAAATTTCTATCGTGTAAAAAGATGATTTTGTTTCCAATGACGCGCCTTTCCAATAATAAACAGCAAGTATACCGCAAATAGAATCTTGTGAAAATTTCATTTGACTGCTAACGCAACTCAGTGATTGTCGTTTCTCAACGCTTTCAGCGGAAACGTATTCGGATGAAACGATCATCCTTAGACAACGCGTAGCGCGCACCTCAAAACTCGTCAATCAACTGAAGACAAACTTTTCTCATTCGTCTGCCAACGACGCATACGCCAAAACCGCACCCATACAAATATACAAACAAGTATCATTCACGCAATCCACCATTGAAGCTACAGTGTGATAACGGAAATAACTCCCACATATACAATAACATCCTATAGATCTCCGCAAAATGAAAGCACGGAAATGTGTTTGCATGAAAAGCGTTATAGGGTGACTCAGAAAATATTTTTTTCAATAAATTAATTTATTTAATAATCATTTTAATTAATAAACTAATAAAATTAACATTGTATTGAATGTAAACTATAATCACTACATCCTTTCCCATCTCTACTCTTCTTTAAACATGCCTCATGTGTTCATAAAACAAAATTCAAAATTTTAACATACTTAAACCTAAAATTTAAAAATCACCTAAGCAAATGGGCAAATGCATTTAAGCAATATGAATCCAAATCCAGCATCTTCGTATAACTTCAGAAACTTATTTCAAATATTCAAATCAAGCACACAGATAAAAATTTATGGCTTCACATTACATTTGGAACTTGGCCTGTTTTCAACTTAGTGTTAAATTAGCATTTCGTCAATCATTAATTGAAATTGAATGCACTCGAAATTCATTTTCTAATTCAGATATATAAATTCAAATTACAAAATTCATATGCAATTTCAGAAATGCAATATCTGTATATATAAGATTTCCGAAATTTTTACCTCATTCTTATATTTGACATCAAATCCAAAACTCAAATTAAATATCATAGTCATAATTCAAAACAGTATACGAATTCATTATAGGTAGCATCGAAGTCTAATAACTAAATTCATTCAATAACCATCCATAGTAAAACTCATCCTAAAAGTAATAACCAAACTTCAAACATTATCCGATCTCATTATTTCAATCCAATGTCCAAGTCCGATACTGAACTCAATCGAAGGTCAATAACAAGACCCGAAATAATTATCCAATTCCAATATTCAACAACAAAATCAAAATGCAAATTAAATATTTAAGTCTAAAATACGAAACAGTTTTCGAACTCATTTTCTCTATCCAATACTAAAGTACAACATCTAAATTCAATAACTCAAAATCTTGCCTAATTAAAATTTGAAATAGTGTCCGAACTCATTAATTCAATTGATAATAATACAACATAAACTGTTTATGATGCTGTTAGATTGTCGATTCCGTAACAATAATCAAATTTATAGGTATACCTTTATTTGTCATTATACAAGATCTAAGGTATGATTCGAGTATAGTTCAGAACTATCCGGGAACTCAATAATCAATTCCTTAATTCATTTCGAATTCAATATCGAAATCCGAATTCCGAATCTTATATTCAACTTTTAAATACAAAATTTCAATTAAATATCCAAGTCCAAAATTCGAAAAGTACCCAAACTCATTATCTCTACACGCTACACCATATCTAAATCTAATCCAAATTCAATGTCGAAATCCGTACTCATCTTTAGATTCTAATACAAAATCGTAATTCAATATCCAATTCAAAATAAGTATCCGAACTGATTATTTCAATCAAGTCCGATCACCTCGGGCTGAAAGTCTCCTTAATAAAATCAATAAAAAAAAATCAAGTCCGATATCTAATTACAATCCGAATTTAAAATCAAAGTCCAAAATCCGAAACAGTATTCAAAAACTATTCTTAGACTATTAAATATCGAAGCCCGGCTTTAGGTCATTAAATAAACGTAACTCAAAATCAATGAAGTGCAATTCGCACCAGCTCTGATCAATCAACGGAGTAGCAACCATTGATATGTACAGTCAGTCTAAGCTAAGCTAAGCTAAGCTTAAATAAACGTAACTCAAAATCAATATCTTAATTTGAAATATTGTCCGAACTATTATTTCAATTTAAAATCTGAATTCATTATATTGATCTAATATTCAACATTCAAATCCATAATTGTTCAACTAAAGCGGGCTTTTTCCTGCTCCAAATAAATAAATAATGTAAATTCAATATCCAACTTCAAATTTCGAAAGTGTTCCAAAATGTTCCAAAATAATCAAATCAAATATCCAAATGAAATTCAAAATATTATCTCAGCAATATCTAAGTCCGATATCTGAATACAATCCGAATTCATTATGCAAGTCTAATATTCAAAATTCAAATTCACAATTCAAAAATTCAAAATAGTATCCGAACTTACTATCTCAACCCAAAATTGCAAAATCCAGTTTATCCAAATTCAATTCAAACTTAACATCGGAATCCGTATTCACTATCTGAATCTAATATTCAACATCTAAATAAAATATATAAATTCAATATCTTATATCAACTCAAGTCTGAAACAGTATCCTACATAATTTACTCTCTACTTACCAACATCGAAGTCCAACATCTAAATTCATTATCCAATTCCAATATCAAAATCCAATTCAAGTTTAATATCCGCATCAAAACTCAAAATAGTATCCGAACACATTACCTTGATGCAACAACCTAGTCAGACATCTGAACGTATACCAAATTCAATACCAAAATACGAATCCACCATTTAACTCTAACATCCAAACCTTAAATAAAAGCCCAATCGAATATTCATATTCAAAGTCCATAACAGCATGCGAACTCACTATCTCAGTACAATATCGATGCCGACCGGTGTAAGAAATTTTCGGTTTGGAAGTTGCCTCGACGTGAGACGTCATCATTGTTTACTTCCCGCACTTTTACTGCTATCTATTCCAACTTTCTACCGTCGCCAAGTGGTTATGATATGCACTTTGAAGAAAATATTTCGGCTCTACCTTTTCTTTTGTATAATGATAGATTTGACAAGAGTCGATTTTGATCCACAATGCGCCTTTCTAATCATTCATAGTAAACAAACGATAGTCCGTATCTTGCGTAAAATTTTCACTTTTCTGCTAAATAGCCACTATTAAGAAAACATTTTCAGTGGCGCCACTGGTATCCGGGGACCGTAATCGATGCCATTTTTGCAATCAACTCTTTCTTCTCATAAAATTTTTGTCCTGAGAAGAACCGATTTTCTTTCCAAAATGCGTCACCAACAGTAACTGAACGATTGTCCCAAGATTGTTGCTTTCGGCGATGGCCTCTCGATGTTCTATTTTCTGCTGAGACTGCTGCTACGGGCGTCATCGTTGTCATTTAATTGAACTGAGGATTGGAGTCGAGCCCGTAGGTTGCACGATTTTGATGTCTGTGCTTGCGATGTACATACGCGATTGGTTGGTTTACCGATTTTCAGTGCCTTGTAAAATTCAATTTTTCAATAGTTCAGCACTTTGAATGCATTTTTTCGATAGTTGAGCGAAATCTTAAAGAGTTTGTCGATCGATTAACACCAAAATCTTTAAAATCGGTTGAAAGACGGCTAAGTTATTAGCCCATACTTCCTGACCACTTTTCGTGACGGTCTCAGATTTGAAACTGCAGAATGACCCCCCAATGTTCCGGAAAGACGTAATCCTACGTCAAAAAAGCGCAGCACGATTTTTGACGTAGGACTTACGTCTCTCTTACTATACCGTCTGTCATTCCAAAATATTCAAATCGACCGCGTTACGCTGTGTTGAAAGATTTTAATCGTTAATAGAGTTCGTCTCAATGGACGAATTTCTGCGGTAAGCCCTCAATCGACAGATTTCAAGTATGCCTTCCATGAACATGCTTGATAAGACCCGAAAACTTGTTTCAATAGGCATGAAACTGTTTTCAATGAAAAACATTGAGATCAAGGGAACCTATAAATATAAGTACCGCATAATTCTTGCATTATTCCATTACCACGTTCTGATTGGTGCAGACACCAGCGAATGAGCAGCCGATGGGTCTGCCGAGAAGCCATAAAATAGCGCAACGCGATTTTTCCTTTCATTCTGACCGGGACAAGCGAAGCAACCGCATCATCGATTGAACAGCTCTCACTCTTTTAACAGGGAATGAAGTCTGCATCGACCGCTTTTTCGGCTCGACACCATCGAAGCCACCATCATCAGCCAAAACCTAGACAGTACAGCAGCAGTCCACCCTACAGACCCGACACAGCAGCAATGCTGAGCAGATACCGGCAGCAGCAGCAGAGTCGAGCCGAGACCGGCCGGCATCGGTGATGAGCCGAGACAGGCTGAAGAAAAGCCACATGATGCAGCATGTATGTCCAAAAAACAAACGGTTCTTCAGAGAGCCAATAATAGAGATCAATATCAAAGCTTTCAATACCCTTCGGGATAGAAATTGTACTTAGGTGCCAAATCCAATATTCTAGTGATAAAATTTTATGCGTGATTTTCATAAATAGCGTCTTTTTTATACCACCACTAGAAATTCACGGTTATTTGAAAAGATCGTTTTCTTACTTTTTGGACTTAGCCGAAGCAAACATCCTTTTTCAAGGCTCTAAGGGTCTGTCTCAATTGGATAATTAAACTGAAATTAAACTTAAAAGTGACATTTCAATAATTATCAAATAACCCTGCTCGCAGAGCAAGATTACTTTTGACAGATATCGAATCATTTTCCATCGATGTCCTGTTGGAATTGCTGGGTAGCACCAGCCATTCTTATAACGGGGTGATTTCTTAATTTTCGAACTGTCACTTTTAAGTTTAATTCTCCAAATGAGACAGACCCTAAGAGTTAAAAATAATGTTCTCTTCAGTCGCTATCGCATGGATTAGGAGGCCCTACATCCCCTGCTGGGCCAACTTGTGGCTTATTTCAGGCAGTTCTTCAGCGGGAAGGTTGCCACTGTCGAGGCTAATATTCCGTGACCGGACAGATACTTCCTGAATTGTTTTTGATGATTCTTGTTCGAGGTAGATTTGGTTTCTGTGTCGGTTTGATGAGAAGATTTTGCCAATGAATGGTATGCAACGCCGATTATTTATCGAAAATAGTTGATGTGAGAAATTTGAACATATTATGTATCTTAAAGGCATAGTCAAGTCAAGTCCTACGTCCACTTAGCGGTTATGTCACAGACATTACCCACTGTTCGTTTTTTTCGCTAGATTCTGAATTGGGCATGAGATGTTGTTTATCTAACATGCGTTTTGTTGCGAGGAACATCAACAGAAATTTTACTCAAGACGAAGTTTCTTCATATTACAAAACATTATCTCTTGGCATCTGTCTGTCCGAGCGACGTTCACCGATGGGTGGTTGCTGTAGATAGTTTCCACTGAGGTGGCGTCTTCATTGATTTTATACAAAAGCCAACATTTTATACAAAAGCAGGTTGATCCGACTATCCGAAACTATCTGTCTTGAAAGTACAAAACTCAATCGTAAATAGCGAATTTGATAGCGCCTCAAAAGGAGAAGATGCAGTAAATTTGAATACATGGAATCACTAACAGCCACCAAGCTACCACGCCAAACCCGATGCCACCGAAGCAATCCATTTTCACAATTAACTTTTTCTTTCCATAAACTGTTGGTCCTGAGAAGAACCATTTTTCATTTCCCAATGCGACTTTCCAATAACTAATTGCATCCAAAACGCTTGAATGAAACTGTCCGACCGCCACTTTATGATTTTTCGCTAAGCCTCCAAAATTAGGAATAAATTTTCAGCATAGCCACTGCCACCCACGCCTTCATGCTGCTGTGTCCGCTCCGCTGCATCGAATAATCGAACCGCGCTTTGTGGAATCCCGATCAAAACGGCTCGCGCGCTTAAAACAGCACCTTTTTTGTATTTAATAAATTAAGCCCGTTAGCCCCGCCCCTTTGTGAATGATATGGGTGCAAATAAAATGTGCACTCATAACGATTAATGAAGGGGCGGGGCTAATGGAATGACTTCATTAGATATAAGAAAGCTGGTTTTCGGCGCGCGCGAACCATTTTGATGGAAATTCCGCAGACAATGTCGGAGAATGTTATTTGTCACTGCCTTGCAAGCGGAAAAAAATCAATACCAAATTTTCAAAACGACTTATCTGCTTTTGTAAACAAAGATTCAAACGCTGATTTGACGAATCTGAGAGCACTCCTTCGCGAACTAGCAT